>NW_027362773.1:50834626-51007126 GCF_046119375.1 Phyllobates terribilis
TCTAGTGCAGAGCACCTGTTCCTGGTTTGAGCCAGGAGAGTACTGAAACCCACGCACACATGGGTGGAGCATTTAAACTCCTTGCAGATGTTGTCCTTGGTTGGATTTGAATCCAGGACTCCAAAGCTGTAAGGCTATAGTGCTAACCACTGAGCCACCATGCTGCCTATATTGTTCACAAAGAACTTGTCACCTCATATTAACGAAGAATAACACTTTTTTTTACTATAATTATCAGTCAGTTAATCTGTTATAAGAATGGCATCTTCTTAATTATCTTTACATGGTTATTCTCAAGTTGTGTCTTGAGCAGCATACAGCTCTCCAGATTCCTTACTTCCTTAATTCTGGGAGGCGGGCACTCCTTTTAAAGTTACTGTTCTGGTTTAGTAGTTTCATCCAACCGCTGAGCTTATGCTACTGTGATACATAAATGGTCTGGAATTCAAAAGATTGCCCAGATTGCACTTTAGGATGATACATGATAAGAAAGTTTTAAAGTAAACAGTATACAAAATGCACTCGCCTATTGGAGTTGTGTAGCTTTAGTGAAAGCAGGTAGAATAGAATTCATGCGTCTGCAGCTCCCTCAGTGGGCACCGGTGATTTTGAATAAAAATGCCAATGTACAAAAAAGGAGAATCTGTGTCAGCAAATGTGCTGCCAAGACTGAAACTTAGGTTTAAGGTGTTTATGATATTGAATAGGACAACACATTTCAAGAATGGTCTGATATCTTTCTCAGGTCCTTTCACACTAGGAACACACATGCTATAGATAGGCGTGGCCTGCATGCAAAACATCAAGGAGTTATAGTAAAAATGACATATCAAAGTAGATTTCAAATTATTCGATAAATAAAATCTGTTCATAAAACAATTAATCTATAGTAGTTTGTAGAACAATTAAAATGAATTAAAAGATGAAGTTTATGATGAACAAGAACTAACCGAGTCAATGTTAGGCCAAAACTAATAAAGCTTCAAATAAATTATGTAAAATAGGTCGGCAAGGAGTACATATCAGGTTCAAAATATATATTCAAAAAGGCTCACTTAAAGGGGTTGTCCACTTCTCAGACAACTCCCTCTGAATCCTTATTTTCCCTCTAGTAAAATAATAAAACTTTTACTCACCTCCAGTGCTGGCGCCATTCCAGTGGTGTTGGCACTGACTCTCCCGAGACTTGCATGACATTGTTATGTCACACAATCCCTAAGGCAAATCAGCGCTGGTTTTACTCTCCCCTCTTACATACAAAATTGGCATTCAGAGAAAGAGAGAGGGAAGCCACAGCTCTCACTTCCTTATGGATGTACAGTGGGTCCGGAAAGTATTCAGACCCCTTTAAATTGTTCACTCTTTGTTCATTGCAGCCATTTGGTAAATTCTAAAACGTTCTTTTTTTTCTCATTAAAGTACACTCTGCACCCCACTCCATCTTGACTGAAAAAAACTGAAATGTCGAATTATTTGCAAATTTATTAAAAAAGAAAAACTGAAATATCACATAGTCATTAGCATTCAGACCTAGTGATGAGCGAGCATACACGCACGTACTCGGTACTCGCCTGCATGTTTGGCACTCTTTAGAGCGCCAATCAACATGCAGGTCTTGCCTGCCACTCATTGCAATGCTGCAGTCTTGGTGGTTGTGGCATTACAGTGATTGGCTGGCCGCACAGCGTAATCAGGTCTATATCAGACCTGGCGCCACAGTGCTCGTCACAGTCACTCCGGAATCAGGCAGTATAGGGAGAGGTGCTGCTGAACTAGGGAGAGATTTGGTTGTTTATTAGGTAGTGTAGGGAGAAAACACTTTCCTTGCACATATCCATCTCAACAAACAGTCCTTCTGAGGACTAATCCATCTGCAGAGATATCAGGCAGGCAGTGTATATAGACAGGCAGTGTATAAGCAGACTGCAGTGCATATAGCACAAGAGGCTCCATTCCAGTTCTGCCTCCTGCTGCTATTAGATATTTCTAGACAAAGGCCCAGGTCTCAAGGGCCAGGAATAATTTTTTTTGGATCTTAATTAGTGTTGAGCGAGCACTAAAACGCTCGGGTGCTCGGAGCTCGGGCTGAGCTCACCGTGATACTCGGGTGCTCGACCCGAGCAACGAGCCCAATGTTAGTCTATGGGGGACCCGAGCATTTTTGCGGCGGCACCCCCAGCAGTCTGTAGAAAGCCTAAAAAGTGCCCAAAACAATAGTGACAGTGCTCAAATGACATGGGGACAGCATGGGGATCGCCCCAGGAAGCATTTCTGACCCCCAGGTCACTGCTGTCAACAACGTGGTCAGAGGTATTAAGCCACTTTTACGGGCTCACAATAAAATGTTCAAAAACGAAACTGAAACTGCTTTCCTGTGAAATATGTTAAGGAACATCCTTTCCAGGGTAAAGACTTGTGTATAAGTTAAAATAAATAACCAAAAACAAAAATACTCCTCCACACCTTGGGCTATGTTCACAAGCAGCATTTTTTATGCGTTTTTGCACTTTTGTATTGCTTTCAACCGTGACAAATGCCTTCATCGGGAAATGTCATTTTAACATTTTACAACCTTATCTGGCCATGTGCTGTGTGACACATGCATACAGTGCTGAAAAGACATGGGAACAGCATGGGGAAGACCCCTGGAAGCATCTCTGACACCCAGGTCACTGCCTAAAAGTGTGCACATCAGAAGTGATCCTTGCCGCATCAGCAGATGCAGACTTGCAACTATCCCCGTGCAAGTCCTTGTCCCAGGGCAGTGTTCAATTGTACCTCCCCCATTCCTTGCAATGTAAGCGCAAGTATGCACCCTGCCACCCACCCACCCCCAGGCTGCAATACAACACTGCTTGCTTTCTTGCACTTGAAATTGGGCCTTTTAGGCATGTGGAGGTGGAATCTGGCCACCACGTCATGGCTGCGTCGATGGCCTGGTATCCATACTCAGTCCCCAGCCGCCCGGCGGCCGGGTGTCCACTCTTGGTCCCCAGCCGCCAGGGGGCAGCCGGGTGTCCATACTCGGTCCCCAGCCGCCCCTATTTGTCCCGGTAACCTTCCTCACACTTTTCTTAGCCTGGCCTGCTTTAGGGCAGCATTGGCCGAGCCCACCAGACATCCAAACTCCTCCGGTGGGCCCTGGCTTCTCCATCAGGGGAGTTGAGAGTGCCAAGGTGAGGAGCATGATGATGATGATAGAAGTTAGCATCTGCTTTGTTTTCTTGGAATGCAAGCGTAAGTGTGCAGCCTGCCACCCACCCACCCCCAGTATGCAATACCATACTGCTAGCTTACTTGCACTTGAAATTAGGCCTTTTAGGCTTGTGGAGGCAGATGCCGGCCACATGTCATGGCTTCGTCGGCGGCCTGGTATCCATACTCAGTCCCCAGCCGCCCGGCGGCCGGGTGTCCACACTCGGTCCCCAGCCGCCAGGGGGCTGCCGGGTGTCCATACTCGGTCCCCAGCCGCCCCTATTTGTCCCGGTAACCTTCCCCACACTTTTCATAGCCTGGCCTGCTTTAGGGCTGCATTGGCCGAGCCCACCAGACAACCAGACTTCTCTGGTGGGCCATGTCTTCTCCATCAGGGGAGTTGAGAGTGCCAAGGTGATGAGCATGATAATGATGATAGAAGTTAGCATCTGCTTTGTTTTCTTGGAATGCAAGCGTAAGTGTGCAGCCTGCCACCCACCCAGCCCCAGGCTGCAATACCATACTGCTTGCTTGCTTCCTCTTGAAATGAGGCCTTTTAGGCTTGTGGAGGCAGACGCCGGCCACCATGTCAAGGCTGCGTCGGTGGCCTGGTATCCATACTCAGTCCTCAGCCACCCGGCGGCCGGGTGTCCACGCTCGGTCCCCAGCCGCCAGGGGGCGGCCGGGTGTCTATACTCGGTCCCCAGCCGCCCCTATTTGTCCCGGTGAGCCTTATACACAAGCGCGCATACCAAAACATTACCTGTGCCCTCCCCAGTGCATGTAGTGGGAAGGACAGCCTAACCACAAACACGTGGACAAGTGAATGTGGCCAGGGATGGTCCATCTCACTGACTGCTTCACACTGATTTAATATTGTGGAAGCCGGGATACAGTTGGACACTGGGATGCAACACGTCCTCTAGGCATAGAGAATTGCGGGTCCGGGGTCAATCATGCTTAAACACAAAGTTCAGAAGGTAGACAGCAGCAGTGGTCGGCCTCCTACACAATGAGTAAATTATTCATGATCATGAGGCCATCCATCTCCATAGCTTTCTGTTCCTTGGAATGCAAGCGCATGTATGTAGTAGCGGCTAGGCCTGAGGTGGTCAGCGTTTTCACACATATCCTACCTCCTCCAAGGATTGCTGAATGTTTTCCTGCTACTATCCCAGTTCTATGACTCCCATTAAAACAAAGCTTCAGGTGATGAATGATGGATGAGGTGGTGGCAAAGGAGAAAGAGCAGGAGGAACAGGGACCATTCACATCAATATCAGGCCAGTCAACCACACATGTCTTGTAGGATATGTTTCTGTACCAAAAGGAGCGGTTCGGCTACACAGTTATAGGGCATACAGTGAGTGCAATGCCTACCAAAAATTTCGAAGCACTCCAATGCCCCTTGGAAGTTACATGGAGGTCAGAGGGCCTTAACTAAACTGTTTTTTCCATTTATAGCAACTGGGTCTCCTGTACACTGTTGGCCTAAGCAGTGAATGGAAGGCTTTCCAAAAATTATGAGGAACTGCAATGCCCCTTGAAACAGACGTGGATTACAGCGTACTAAAAACCTTCTACCCATTATTGGGGAGTGGGTCTCCCTTAATGTTCGCCTATGCATTGAAAAGAAAAAGCTGACTAAAATTAGGAGGAAATGCAATGCCCATTTGAAGAGTCGTGGAGGTTAAAGGTAATTAAAAACAACATTTCAATGCCCCATGGAAGAGCTGTGGTGTTCAGAGTGGTTTAACACGACGGTTTTAATGCACCTTGGAAGAGACGTGGAGGTCACAGAAGCTTAACAAGATGGTTTTAATGCCCCTTGGAAGAGTGGTGGAGGTCACAGTGGAATAAAAAGACAATATCAATGCCCCGTGGAAGAGACGTGGAGGTCACAGTAGCTTAACAAGATGGTTTTAATGCCCCTTGGAAGAGTGGTGGAGGTCGTAGTGGAATAGAGAGACAATATCAATGCCCCTTGGAAGAGTGGTGGAGGTTATAGTGGAAAAAAAAGACAATATCAATGCCCCTTGGAAGAGTGGTGGAAGTCGCAGTGGAATAAAAAGACAATATCAATGCCCCATGGAAGAGACGTGGAGGTCACAGTAGCTTAACAAGATGGTTTTAATGCCCCTTGGATGAGTGCTGGAGGTCGCAGTGGAATAAAAAGACAATATCAATGCCCCGTGGAAGAGACGTGGAGGTCACAGCAGCTTAACAAGACGATTTTAATGCCCCTTGGATGAGTGCTGGAGGTCGCAGTGGAATAAAAAGACAATATCAATGCCTCTTGGAATAGTGGTGGAGGTCGCAGTGGAATAAAAAGACAATATCAATGCCCCCTGGAAAAGTGGTGGAGGTCGCAGTGGAATAAAAAGACAATATCAATGCCCCGTGGAAGAGACGTGGAGGTCACAGTAGCTTAACAAGATGATTTTAATGCCCCTTACAAGAGCCATGCAGTGCAGCATATTAAAAACATTATTCCCATTATGGGGGAGTGGGTCTCCCATAGTCTTTGCTTATGCGTTCCAAGCAAAAGCTGCCAAAAATTAGGACGGAGGAACTTGCAATGCCCCGTACAAGAGCCATGCAGTACAGCATATTAAAAACATTATTCCTATTATGGGGTGTGGGTCTCCCAAATTCTTTGCCTATGCCTTCCAAGCAAAAGCCGCCAAAAAATTAGGACGGAGGAACTTGCAATGCCCCCTACAAGAGCCATGCAGTACAACATATTAAAAACATTATTCTCATTATGGGGGAGTGGGTCTCCCATAGTCTTTGCCTATGCCTTCCAAGCAAAAGCTGCCAAAAATTAGGACGGAGGAACTTGCAATGCTGGCAACACGGACCACGGTCACCCTGGTGGTATAGTGGTGGTGGAGGCTGAGGATAAGGAGAAGAGCAAAAAACAGCCGAAATGAGGAAGCGTATACCCATGTGTGTGTGTGAAGCGGTGCATGGAAATACACCTCCAGAAACAACAGTGGATTTGACTTTATGTTACTCTGCTGTCTGTAATGCACACGCCCAGGCAGAGCGGCGTGTGCGTGTGATTCCACTGGACCGTGCCGGAGAGTGAATGCCTGGAGGGGCGTAACTAGGTATTCACCCGATCCAACCAGGGTCGCACGACGGCATACGACGCCAGTGCACCAAGGAGGAACCGAGCAGAGTGACCAGGTGCTATTCCAGGACAGACCCCGGACACGGCTGTTGACCCACACAGGGGAATACAGGAACAGACTGGTTAGGCTGGCACACAGACTGGTGGGAATAGGCAGGCACGACTGGTATGCAGGCAGGCGGGTATGCAGGCAGGGGGGTACAGGCAAGCACGGCTAGAGTGCAGACAGGGAGGCACTAGCAGGTAGGAACACAGGCGGGATAGGACCCAGTACACACTGGGACTCAGGAACAGAACCACAGATGTGGCGGACAAACACAGCAGAGTGAGGCCGCCCAGAGAGGTGAGCGAGAGCAGGGCAGGACGAGACCGCCTGGAGCAGTGAGCAAGAGTAGAGCAGGACGAGGCCGCCTGGAGCGGTGAGCAAGAGTAGAGCAGGAAAAGGCCACCTGGAGCGGTGAGCAAAGGGTCAGAGCTGAGCGAGACTGCCGGAGCAGTGAGCAAGGAGTCAGAGCAGAGCGAGACTGCCGGAGCAGTGAGCAAAGGAGTCAGAGCAGAGCGAGACTGCCGGAGCATTGAGCAAAGGCAGAGCAGGCTAGAACCGCCGGAGCGGTGAGCAAAGGCAGAGCAGGCTAGAACCGCCGGAGCGGTGAGCAAAGGCAGAGCAGGCTAGAACCGCTGGAGCAGTGAGCAAAGGCAGAGCAGGCTAGCACCGCGGGAGCGGTGAGCAAAGGCAGAGCAGGCTAGAACCGCCGGAGCGGTGAGCAAAGGCAGAGCAGGCTAGAACCGCCGGAGCGGTGAGCAAAGGCAGAGCAGGCTAGAACCGCCGGAGCGGTGAGCAAAGGCAGAGCAGGCTAGAACCGCCGGAGCGGTGAGCAAAGGCAGAGCAGGCTAGAACCGCCGGAGCGGTGAGCAAAGGCAGAGCAGGCTAGAACCGACGGAGCGGTGAGCAAAGGCAGAGCAGGCTAGAACCGCCGGAGCGGTGAGCAAAGGCAGAGCAGGCTAGAACCGCTGGAGCGGTGAGCAAAGGCAGAGCAGGCTAGAACCGCCGGAGCGGTGAGCAAAGGCAGAGCAGGGGGGACAGGGCTCTGTTCACACGGAACAGACAGGAAGGGAAAGGCAGAAGCAGATACCCACAGGGTACTTGCAGTGAAGTAGCGAGTGGACCACAAACTCACAAACGGGAGTACAGTGACAACGAGCAGGAGGAAGGTACGAGTTCAGGCTCTGCAGAAAAAGGAAAGGTACGGACATAGAAAAACACAGGAAACAGGCTAGAAGAGTATACAGACAAGAACAGACACAGTAGCAAGATACAGGAGCGGGTCTAGGTAGCAGCCCCTAGAAGGCGGGAGGAACAGGTTAGGAGCGTGTTCAGACAGGACAGACTAGATACAGGAGTGCGTCTAGGAATGCAGCCCCTAGAGGGCGGGAGGAACAGGCTAGGAGCGTGTTCAGACAGGCCTGGAAATACAGCCTCCAGGATAGGCAGACAAGAGAACACAGAAGGAACCTGGCACATTCAGAGTGCAAGAGCACACTAAATGAAACACAATGCTCAGGCAAGGGTTAATTGGAGCAGCTGGTTTAAATACCAGGTGACAGACAGCAATAGGCTGAGGACGCACAAGGGGTGTGCCTGCAGCAGGTACAAAAAGCAGGAAGTGATCGGGCGCTGCCCTTAAGCAGCAGCACACAGAAGCAAACAGACAGCATGGAGGGAAGCCAGAGAGACATTCTGGATTGGAGATCAAGTGCGCGCTCTTGCACAGTGGGAGATGGACCACTATGCAAGGACGCCACCAGGTTTGTTACACTGTCATTTGGTGGTGATGAGAAGTCTGGCCCAATCCAGCCCTTGTTTATTTTGATAAGGGTTAGCTTGTCAGCATTGTCAGTTGACAGGTGAGTGCGCTTATCAGTTATAATTCCACTAGAGGCACTAAAACATGCTCCGATAACACGCTAGCAGCAGGGCAGGCCAGGACCTCCAAGGCGGACAGAGTGAGTTCATTCCAAGTGTCCAGCTTGGATACCCAATAATTAAAAGGCACAGAGGAATCACGGAGGATGCTGGTACGGTTGGCAAGGTACTCCCTCACCATCTTTTGAAACTTTCCACTCCTTGTGAGAGTACCCCGCGCCTCAGGGCCTTGAAGCTGGGCGGGTCTCAGAAAACTGTCCCAGAGCGTTGACAGTGTTCCCCTGCCTCTGCTGGATTGGAGTTGCATCTCTCTCGCATGTACACCTTGGTTGGGCAACGAACTTTGACCTCTGCCGCTAGCGTGTTCAGATGGGAATTTTTTTAACAGTTCAGCAGCAAGGGCCTTCTGGTACTGCCCCATTTTTGTAGACCTCTCCACCTCAGGAATAAGAGAGTGAAAGTTCTCCTTGTAGTGGGGGTCTAAAAGTGTCACCAACCAGTAATGACTGTGATTCAACATTTTGACAACGCGAGGGTCACGGTTAAGGCAGCGAAACATAAAGTCAGCCATGCGTGCCAAACTGGTAATGGCAAGACTTCCGTGTCTTCACCAAGATGACGACTGACCATGCTCACCTCCTCCTTCTCCTCCCCCTGTCCTCAGGCCACCCACGCTGAACTGACAATATGACAGTTGAACAGGTACTACCGTCTACAGCGCATGATACCAGCTCCTGTTCTTTCTCCTCCTTCTCCTCCTCTCCCTCATTGTCCCCCAATGCACGTTGGTATGAGATGAGGCTGGGCTGTGTGGAATCGTCCTCTACGGCTTCTTGATCCATCTCATCATACTCTGGCTGCAATGCCTCCTCTTTAATTCTCTGCAGAGAGAGTTGCAAAAGACAGACAAGTGGGATGCTGACGCTAATGATGGCATCATCGCCACTCACCATCTTGGTGGACTCCTCAAAGTTTGTCAGGATGGTACATATGTCAGCCATCCAGGTCCACTCCTGAGGTCTTATGTGTGGAGTCTGACCTGAATATCGACGTCCTTGTTGCAGCTGGTACTCCACACATGCTCTCTTCTGCTCACAAATCCTTTGCAACATGTAGAGGGAAGAGTTCCAAAGTGTGGGGACATCACACCAGTCGGTGTGCTGGAAGTTTTAAACGCTGCTGCAACACAGCAAGGGCGGCGGAAGCTGTAGCCGACTTCTGAAAATGAGCTGACAGGCGGCGTACCTTGACGAGCAGATCGGGCAACTCGGGGTATGATTTAAGAAACCGCTGAACCACGAGGTTAAGCACATGAGCCAGGCATTGTACGTGTGTGATCACACCTCGCCTCAGAGCCGCCACCAGGTTTCGGCCATTGTCACACATGACCATACCTGGATGTAGGTTCAGCGGTCTCAACCACAGATCTGCCTGCTCTTTCATAGCTGTCCACAACTCACAAGCACTGTGAGGTTTATCACCTAAGCTTATGAGTTTCAGCACAGCCTGTTGCCCCTTGGCAGAGGCAGTACTGCAGTGCTTCCAGCTTGTAACTGATGTGGTGATATCTGAGATGGAGGCTGAACATGAGGAGGAGGACGAGGATGATGCGCAGGAGCTGTACACTGTGGGGGCAACTTTGACTGACATAGGGCCCGCAATCCTCGGTTTGGGGAGGATGTGTTCCGTCCCAAGGTCTGGCTGGGTCCCGTCTTCCACTATGTTTACCCAGTGTGCCGTCAGGGAGATGTACCGTCCCTGGCCACAAACAATTGTCCACGTGTCCTTTGTCAGGTAGACTCTCCCAGTAACTGCGTTGTTGAGGGCACGGCAGATGTTTTGGGACACGTGCTTGTGTAGTGCGGGGATGGCACACTGGGCAAAATAGTGTCGGCTGGGAACCGAGTACCGAGGGACGGCCACCGCCATAAGGTTGCGGAAGGATTCCGTCTCCACCAGCCTAAAAGGCAGCATTTCCAAAGCAAGCAGTCGTGAAATGTGCGAATTTAGGACTGTGGCCTGTGGAGCGTTGGCTGCGAATTTGCGCTTTCATTCCAAGCTCTGGGATATGGACAAATGAATGCTGCGGTGGGATGTGGACGTGGACGTTGATGCTGTTTCTTGAGAAACTGCCATAGCAAGTGAAGACTGAGAGGAGAGGGCATCTTTGCATGCAGTATGGAGAGGGGATAGCCTTGCATGCACAACAGGGGATTCTCTTACACGCACAACAGCGGAAGAAGCAGTGTTGACACCCACTGACACTGGTTGTGGACCCTGGTGTTCGCCCCACAAAGTCGGGAGCTTTGCTGACATGTGCCTGATCATGCTGGTGGTGGTCAAGCTGGTAGTTTTGTCACCCCTGCTGATGCTGGACTGGCAGGTGGTACAAATAGCCTTTTTGGGGTTATCAGCAGAGTCTTTAAAAAAATTCCAGACTCTGAAAGACCTACCGGTTGTACTGGCAACGTCCCTCGTGTTGGTGTTATGGGGAACGGTTGCCCGCCTTCTGTCTGCGGCCACCACACTGCTTCTTCCTGCCTGTTGGGGTACTCTGCCTCCCTCCACCTGTGTGCTGCTGGCCTCGCTCTGCGTGTCCTCCTGCCACGTTGGGTCAGTTACTAGATCATCCACCACCTCCTCCTCTTCAACTTCCGCACCACGGTCCTCCTCCTCACTTAGTGGCAATTGTGTCTCGTCATCGTCCACCTCTTGTGACAAATTGCCAGCATCACCCTCCTGTGGCCGTGGCTGTTCATATATTTGGCCATCGCTTCATGGGATCTCCTCTTCCACCACTTCAAGCAGAGCAGACGAGGGGCCCAAATATGGAAATGGTCCAGTGAACAGCTCTTCAGAGTGTCCAACTGTGGGATCAGTTGTTGACTGACGACACTCGGCATGGTAGGAGGAAGGAGCATCAGGGTGAGGAGGAGTATGCAGTTGAGACTCACGGCTACTAACACTTGACATGTATGTAAGTACATGGATAAGAATGAAGTGATTAACCAGAGTCAGCATGGGTTTGTAACTAACAAGTCATGTCAGACTAACTTAATTTCCTTCTATGACAGAATCACTGACTGGGTGGATCAGGGAAATGCTGTAGATATAGTATATCTTGACTTCAGCAAAGCATTTGACAAAGTATCTCACACCATCCTTATTGAAAAAATGACCAAGTATGCAATGGACCAGGCAACTGTTAGGTGGATTCATAACTGGCTTAGTGATCGGACTCAAAGGGTGGTTGTAAATGGCTTCACATCCAGCTGGATGAATGTCTCAAGTGGGGTACCACAGGGCTCCGTCCTGGGACGTGTATTGTTCAACATCTTTATCAATGATTTAGATGAAGGAATTGAGGGTAAACTGATTAAATTTGCTGATGACACAAAGCTAGGAGGGATAGCTAATACTAGAGAAGAGAGAGAGAGGATTCAAAAAGACCTAAATAAACTGGAGCAGTGGGCAACAACCAACAGAATGGTTTTTAACAGGGAAAAATGCAAAGTACTACATCTGGGCAATAAAAATGAAAAAAGCATATACAGAATGGGAGGAATAGAGCTAAGCAACAGTACATGTGAAAAAGACTTAGGTATACTAATAGATCATAGACTGAACATGAGTCAACAGTGTGATGCAGCAGCAAAAAAGGCAAATACAATTCTGGGATGTATTAACAGAAGCATACAGTCTAGATCACGTGAAGTCATTATCGGTCTTTACTCCTCTTTGGTCAGACCTCATCTGGAATACTGTGTACAGTTTTGGGCACCACATTTTAAAAAAGACATAAACAAACTGGAGCAAGTTCAGAGAAGAGCGACCAGAATGGTGACTGGTCTTCAAACCATGTCCTATGAGGAACGGTTGCAGGATTTGGGAATGTTTAGCTTGCAAAAAAGAAGACTGAGAGGAGACTTAATAGCTGTCTACAAATATGTCAAGGGCTGTCACATTGTAGAAGGATCATCTTTATTCTCATTTGCACAAGGAAAGACTAGAAGCAATGGGACGAAACTAAATGGGAGGAGACACAGATTAGATATTAGAAAAAACTTTTTGACAGTTAGGGTGATTAATGAGTGGAACAGGCTGCCACGAGAGGTGGTGAGTTCCCCTTCAATGGACGTCTTCAAACAGAGGCTGGACAGACATCTGTCTGAGATGATCTAGTGAATCCTACTTTGAGCAGGGGGTTGGACCAGATGACCCAGGAGGTCCCTTCAAACTCTACCATTCTATGATTCTATGATTCTATGACACTCGGCATGGTAGGAGGAAGGAGCATCAGGGTGAGGAGGAGTATGCAGTTGAGACTCACGGCTACTAACACTTGACCGTGTGGAAGACAAGCCGAAGGTGGTGGTGCCCAGGTGACTGGAAGTATTATCTGCTTTCCAATTAATAACCTGTTCACACTGATCAGTTCGCAATAGTGGTGCTGTTTAGTGTTGAGCCACCCCCATAGTGTTCGAGTTCGGTTCGGTTCGTCGAACACCCGTGTGTTCGTCGAACTGTTCGTCGAACACCTTCGAACACCGTTAAAACCAATGGCAGGCAAACAAAAACACATAGAAACACATAGAAAACACCTTCAAAGGTGTCCAAAAGCTGACAAACTGCTCAGAAGACATAACTAACACATGGAAAAGTGACAAGTACATATAGTCATGCGAAAATAAAAGAGGTGGAGGAGTAAAAGGAGGGGGAGACACAGATATAGGCATGTCATGCCCTTCTAAAATCCAAAAAGTGAGAAGCTGACACAGCCAGTCCGCTCCTGCCCGTGCCACCTCCGTGTCGCCGGGTTTGTGCCACAGCCGCGGTGAACCCTGATGGCCAGCCCCCCTCTCGCAATACTGGTGCCTGTGCGCTGGTGGGTCGAGCGAGCCCCCCTGTGGTGGAGGCAGCTCTAAGCTTTTTAATTTAAATTGTCTCTCTAATTTGAATGAATACACTTTAAATCCATTTACAAGGATCTATTGGAGGGCAAGTCTCATGCCAGCAGCCGCGTAATTCCAGCTCCAGTAGCGTCCACTAAAGCTGCTGCAGTTAAAAAGCTTTTATAAGGATCAAGCTCGGCTGTCCACCGCAAGGCATCCTACTGCCAGTTCCAGCCCCTATGCCTTGGGGTGCCTCCTGATGCTCTTCACTGAGTATCCCATGGTCCCGAAGCATTTCCTTTGAAAAAATTAAGTGTCTAAACTACAGGTGGTGTAGCTTGCTTAACAGCCGGGATAATCCGCTGACTAGCAGACACTGCTACTAGGCACAAAGTATTTCCTGGGCTAGATGCAGTTAAAAATTTGTAATTAGATACTCTCGTTGGATGCTGAGAAAGCATTCCATAGAGTCTCCTGGCACGCCATATATGATTCTCTTAAAAAGCTTGGGGTAGGGGTCTAGGGGACCCTTTTGTAGCCAAAATCACGGCCCTGTATCACAATACGTCACCTAGGCTGAAGATAAATGGAACTGTAGCACCCTGAGGGCTCGGTTGCTACAGAGGTATTGCACCTCACCCAGAGGTGTGATATCTCACTCTCAGGTAAGTATGGAGTGTGGATCAGGACCCGACACCTGCATGCATTACACCACATTGCCGTGGGGCAGGGCGACCAATATGCCTCTGAGATGGGCACGACAGTCCCTGTCCCTGGCTGGAGTGGGGGGAGGGAACACTGAGGAAGGGGAACCCTGTAGTGCAGGAGCAGGGAGGAAGCAGTTCCTGGGTGCATTGAGAAGGGAGTATAAAAGGTGGGCACCATCTTAGTTCAGTGCAGAGAAGTCTGAGCAGAAGTGGCAGGGAGCAGGGGCTCTGCATGGGCTCTGCTCCGGAGGCGGGCCTAGTAACAGAGGCCCAGGCCTGGAAGAGGGAGAAGGAAGGAAGAGGAGCGGAGAAGGCTCCAGGAACAAGGAATGAAGGGATCCCAGGGGTGCGGACGGGCGAGTCGCCACCGCACGCCCGAATCCACCTGCGTGGAGGGGTCAGGCCAAAGGGGGAGACCGGTCCCCGAAACTAGTGGAGGCAGGAAACGACCCTCAGCTAGAAACCGGAGGCTGTGACATTTTATGTGGCGCAGCCCCTCGCTACACCCGCTAGGAAGGCACCACATAGGGTCAGGGAAATTGGCGCCAAGTTTACCAAGACGAGGCCCGAGGCAGCCGGACAGAAGGGTTGGTAAGAAAGGCCAGACAAAGGACACACAAAGGGGGTCCTGTGAAGCGCTCCAAAGTTATCTGGGAGTTGTCTGAGCCCCTCACCTGGTGAGCGCAGTACGACGTGGGCAGCCGTTACCTGCAGACGTGGTCTGGATAATAAGAACTGTGAGTAAAGGCCCTGGACTGCATCACTGACTCCGTGTCGTTACTGCTGCTGCCCTGCACCATCACCCCCATCCTCTGCATACACTGCCCTGAGGCTATACTCCTCCCGTGGGGAGTTATGCTACGCTCTGCTGCACCCACAACACCAGCCTCAGCGGTCTGCCCTGCAGCGGCGGTTCACTCTGACCGCAATCCACGGGTGGCGTAGTCGGACATTTAAACATCAAAACCACATAAATAGTTCCGCCACTGGTTTGACCACCCTGAGCCATGGAACCGGGTCGCCGCCACGAAGACTACAACCACCAGCATCCACCAAAAAGGGTCCGGCTCCGGGTGTCCCAAGGCCCACGGGGTGCATCAGAACATTTTCATCACCTTTCACAATCACCAATGGGACAAGGCAGGGATGTCCTCTGTCCCCTCTCTTATACATCCTAGTGACGGAGCACCTGCTCTCATCAATTCGCCATAACCCCAATATTAGGTGGATTGAGGTGGGAGGCACCGAGTACAAGTGCTCTCTATTTGCTGATGATGTCCTAGTATATATCACTCAATCACATATATCCATCCATGCTGTTATGGCTGAAATAGATCACTTTGTTACATGGTCAAATTTTAAAATCAATGCAGCGAAGTCTGAGGCCCTCGATGTCTCCCTCCCCAAATCCATATAGGATTCCATCCAGTCCAACTTTCCCTTTGCCTGGCCCTCACAGGGTATCAAATACTTAGGAATTCCTATTCATAGAGACCTCTCCCATCTATGTTATCTTAATTTTGGGCCCTTTATTGAACAACTCCATACAGACCACGGTTGGCAAGTTAGAACTGTAAGATTCACTACGTGAACCACTGGTGTTTTGTGGAAAAGCACATGTACACTGCGTTCCAAATTATTATGCAAAAAGTGTTTAGGAGTGATAAGGGAAGAATTTGTTTGTTTGTCAGTTAAACTCATTGATGGTGATGTGTGTCAGGGCTCTTTATATCACTGTAAGCAATTGCAGACACCTGTGCTAATTAGTTTGGCAGGTGTGTCCAATGAAAGGCAAGACTACTTGAGAAGGCTGTCTCACATTATTAAGCAGCCTATATTTTCTGCCAAAATGGGAAAGAAAAAGGATGTGTCGGCTGCTGAGAAGCAACAAATTGTGGAGTGTTTAGGTCAAGGCATGACTACAATCAACATTGTGCGTTGATCAGGATGAAGTGTCTTGGCAATCAAGAAGTATGTAGCTGATTCACAGTACACACGTGTGCGTGCTGATAAGGGCAAATTGAGGACTCTTTCCTACAGGCAATTACGTCAGGTTGAAAGAGCAGCGGCAAAAAAGCCTTGTCATAGCAGCAGACAAGTTTTTGAAGCTGCTTGTGCCTCCAACGTCCCCCGAACAACAAGATGCAGGGTCCTTCAGAGGTTTGCAGCTGTGCATACGCCATCCTGTCGACCTCCTCTATCCACTTCACACAAGCAGAAACGGCTCCAGTGGGCCAAACATTACATGAAGACTGATTTCAAAACTGTTTTGTTCACAGATGAGTGCCGTGCAGCGCTCGATGGTCCAGATGGATGGAGTGGAGGATGGCTGGTTGATGGACACCCCACGCAAACACGGCTACAGCGCCAACAAGGAGGAGGTGGAGTAATGTTTTGGGCTGGAATCATGGGGAGAGAGATTGTCGGCCCTTTAGGATCCCTGAAGGCGCTAAAGATGAACTCCATAATGTATGTGGATTTTCTCAAACAGCACTTCCTGCCATGGTTCAAGAAGAAGAACCGTGTATTTCACAGCAAGATCATTTTTCTGCATGATAATGCACCATCTCATGCTGCACATAAAACATCTGCATCTCTGGCTGATATGGGCATAAAAGGGGACAAACTTATGGTGTGACCCCCATGCTCCCCTGACCTGTACCCCATTCAGAACCTTTGGAGCATCATTAAAAGGAGTGTCTATGATGGCGGGAGGCAGTTCACATCTAAGCAACAGCTCTGGGAGGGTATTCTGTCCTCATGCAAAACAATTGAAGCAGAAACCATCCAAAACCTGACAAATTCAATGGACGAGAGAGTTCAGAAGCTCCTTTCGAACAAGGGGTCCTATGTGAAAATGTAACATCACCTAGAATAAAGTTTTGAGTTGAAAACTGTTTGATTTCAGTTTCTAACAACCTGCTAATGCTTATAATTTCAAAAATGACCATTTTTTTGGTCTTTATTAAAATGAAAAGGTTGATCGAAAAGTTTGGGGGATCTAAGAGTGTGGCAACCCACTAGTCATGATTACTTCGAATTCTGACAATATGAGGGTCATGCTGCAGGTAGTGCAGCAAGAAGGCAGTTATGTGTCTTGCGCATCTCGGAGCCCCAAAATTATTTTCCGGGCTAGATGCAGCTAAAAATTATTATTAATTTTAAATCTGGTGAAGCTTTAGTATAGATGGCCTAATAGGATCAGTGCTGCACACTGCTACAAAGCCCAAATTATTTTCCAGCCAAGATACAGATAAACATGATTAGTAATTTGAAAGCTTAAAACGGTTGGTAGGGTGATTTTAACCAATCATCAAGCTTTTACTCTCCCCAGGATGACACAGGGGTAGAAAAGTCGTTTCGGATCCATGATTTGTTCATCTTTATGAACGTGAGTCTGTCTACATTATCAGTGGAGAGCCGCGTGCGCTTATCTGTCAGCACACCACCAGCAGCGCTGAACACATGTTCAGACAGAACGCTGGCTGCGGGGCATGACAAGATCTCCAAGGCGTAAGTGGCTAGCTCCGGCCATTTATCCAGATTGGAAGCCCAAAAAGAGCAAGGGTCCAGTGACACAGTCGTGGCTTCAATGTTTACTTGGAGATACTCCTGTACCATCGTCTCTAGGCGTTGACTATGTGTCAGACTTCTTGTCTCCTGTGGCCTTGCAAAGGATGGGCTAAAAAAGTGGTGAAATGATTCCGCAAAATTGATGTTACCAGCAGATACTGTGGTTCTGTTACGGTTTGAGTGCTGAACACTTGCCGGTCCCACGGTTGGCAAGTTGGAACTGTGAGATTCACTACGTGCACCACTGGTATTTTGTGGAAAAGCACATGTAAGATTCTGCAACAGTCTCTGCTGATACTCCTGCATGCGTGCATCCCTTTCTATGGCAGGAATAATTTCGGCAAATTTACTTTTGTACCGGGGATCTAACAGTGTGGCAACCCAGTAGTCAGGATTATTTCTAATTCTCACAATTCGAGGGTCATGTTGCAGGTAGTGCAGCAAGAAGGCACTCATGTGTGTTGCGCATCCAGGAGCACCAAGTCCCTGTTGTGTTGGTGGCGAGGTAACAATCATGCTTCCTTCCTCTGTCCTCTCCCCCCAACCTCGCACAACAGAAATGTGATCAAGGTCTCCCTCATCTGATAAGTCTTCCATCAGTTCGTTCTCCACTTCTTCCTGGGCTCCTGCACCTTCCTCACTAGTTTGGCTGCTACCATGCGCCCTGGTAAAACCATCTCCCCCACCCTCACATGCCTGCCGCCTTGGTGCTGCCGACCGTCTGGACCTTGCAGATGTTAGCCCTTCCGCATACAACTCCTCCTCCTCTACTTCCTCCACCTCCTCTTGTGCCACCACCTGACTCCGAATTATGTTTAACATGTGCTCCAGCATGTAAATCACCGGAATAGTCATGCTGATAATGGCATCGTCAGCACTAAACATCTTCGTCGCCATTTCAAAACTGTGCAGAAGGGTGCATAGGTCCCTGATCTGAGACCACTCCTCCAGCGTGATTTGCCCCACCTCTGAATCTCGTTGGCCCAGGCTATACGTCAGAACGTATTGCACCAGGGCTTGTCGGTGCTGCCACAGTCGCTGCAACATGTGCAGAGTTGAATTCCACCGGGTAGGCACATCGCATTTTAGCCGGTGAAGTGGCAGGCCCAACGACTTCTGTAGAGATGTAAGTCGCTGAGCTGCGGGATGCGAACGGCGGAAGTGAGCACACAGCGACCGTGCCCTCTGCAGAAGGCCATCTAGTCTGGGATAGTGGGCTAAAAATTGCTGGACAACCAGGTTCAACACGTGAGCCATACAAGGCACGTGTGTGACATTGCCCCGGCGAAGGGCCGCACCCAGGTTTGCAGCATTGTCGCACACGGCCTTCCCTGGTTTCAGGTCCAGTGGAGACAACCATTCATGAAATTGGTTCTCCAGAGCTGACCACAACTCCTCAGCTGTGTGACTCACATTTCCCAGACATTTCAATGTAAAAACCGCCTGATGACGTTGAGCCCTACTGCCAGCATAGTAAGGAGGTGTGCAGGATCCCTTCTGCGCAGTTAGAAAGCTTGTGGCATGACCAGACAGGCTTTGGGTGCAGGTGGAAGACCGAGAGAAGGTTGAGGAGGCAGAAGCAGTGGAGGAACTTTGACATAAAGAGGATTGACGCACAACTTTTGGGGACGGCAAGACTTGGACAGCAGCCCCTTGTCCTGCTGTCACCATAGTTACCCAGTGCCCAGTCAGCGACATGTAACGCCCCTGTCCATGCCTACTCGTCCAAGTGTCTGTGGTGAAATGCACCCTGTCACTCACAGAGTTTCTCAAAGAAGCGGTGATGTTGTGTGCGACATGCTGGTGGAGCGCAGGCACACCTTTCTTTGAGAAGTAGTGCCGACTGGGCATCTGGTACTGGGGCACTGCGACGGACATAAGGTCTCAAAAATCCTCTGTGTCCACCAGGCGGAAAGGCAGCATTTCTGTAGCCAAGAGCTTGCAGATGGTGAAATTCAACCTCTTAGCTTTCTCATGGCTAGGAGGAAATGGTCTTTTACTTGTCCACATCTGAGGAACCGAGGGCTGGCTATTGTGCTTAGACGGGGTTGATAAGGGTGTCCCCGGCAAACTGCCGGTCTGTGAGGAAGATGCAGGCGGACATGTTAGGTTGCCTTGATCCAAAGGTGGTGCTATCGATGTCGGACAGCGCTCAACACCAGCTGGTGTTACCACCTCCAAAGAAAATGATGACCTGCCAATCACGCTGGCTGTTGCGGGTAAAGAGGTGGCAGGTCTGTGCCCCAAAACAGGTGTGACTGCTGTCCCCCCAGTCACAGAGGATGAAGAGGCCGCGGATGCACAAGATATGGCAGACGGTGGTTGGCCCGGCCGGCTAGGCCGCATTGTAGCACACTGAGCTTCCCACTGCAACTTATGCTTCATGTCCATGTGCCGGTTCATGCATGAAGTACTCAAACTATGTATTTTTTGGCCTCTACTTAGCTTTTGCTGAAAAATGTTACAGATAACACGAGTTGGGTCATCTTTATCGATCTGAAAAAATGCCCAGGCTATGCAAGGCTTAGCACCCATGCGACCTGAAGAGCCACCATGACTTGTGGTGAGAGGCAGAGTTGTGTTTGAGGATGCAGTTGTTGACGTGCTTCCAGTACTACGTCTCTGTCCAGGAAGGCGCAACCTGACCTCGTCGTCACTAGCATCTTCCTCCACCTCCTCTGCTGACCTCATCTCTTGGCTGACTGTGGGTTGACAGTAAGTGGGATCTCCAACCTCATCATCATCACCCTGTGCGTTATCACACCCGTCGTCCTCAGAGCCAACCTGTTCCTGCCCTGGCAAAAAACTAAAGTTGTCGCTCCAATCAGGTATTTGAGTCTTATCATTGTCTTCCTCATTGTCTCCACCAACAGGAGTTACAGTTTGGGAATGAGGGTCTACATTATGGTCAGAACCTTCTGCGTCTGGTCCTGGATCCGACTCATAAAGATTCTGGGCATCAGTGCAGATCATTTCCTCGTCTGGATTCACAGAAGCGCTGGAGTCGACCTCTGATTCCCAGGCTATAGTATGAGTAAACAGCTCTGCAGACTCAACCATCTGTTCTACCTCATACTCAGACGGGCAGCTGGAGATTTGGGAGCTGTGAGGAAGCAAGTGCGATTGGGCTGACACCTTTGAGGACAGGAGTATTTGTGATGTTGAAGTTGATGTGGAGGAGAGCCCACTTAAAGGAGCACTTGATATCCGTTGAAGCACCTGCTGTTTTTGTGCCTCATCTGGAATTTGTAGCGATTGGCGTGGCCGTAAGAAAGGGATCTTATCACATTGTCCGCTAAAAGAAGTAGACATTTTAGTTTGGCTGGAAGATGGTCTTTCTTCTGCAGATGTTACTGTTGCTTTAACACCTACCCCACGGACACAACCTTTTTTCCCCTTCCCAACACGCCTATTCCCCTTTCCACCAGCAGCAGGCCTTTTTCCACTCATTTTGGTGGTTAACTAATTCACAACTCTGGAGTTGTTTGCACAAAAAAACAATGGATGGGAACCGAGCAGAGCTGAGTGGCCAAACTGTGGTATTAGGCCAAAACTAATGGCTGGGTTAGATGCAGAAAAAAATTATATTCAATTTGCAACCTGATGGAGGTCTGTATAGATGGATTAATAGAACAAGTCCCACACACAGCTAGAAGCCCAATATTTTTTCAGAGGTAGATGCAGAAAAAAATATATTCAGTTTGCAACCTGATGGAGGTCTGTATAGATGGATTAATAGAACAAGTCCCACACACAGCTAGTAGCCCAATATTTTTTCAGAGGTAGATGCAGAAAAAAATATATTCAGTTTGCAACCTGATGGAGGTCAGTATAGATGGACTAATACAACAAGTCCCATACACAGCTAGAAGCCCAATATTTTTTCAGAGGTAGATGCAGAAAAAAATATATTCAGTTTGCAACCTGATGGAGGTCAGTATAGATGGACTAAAACACCAAGTCCCACACACAGCTAGAAGCCCAATATTTTTTCAGAGGTAGATGCAGAAAAAAATATATTCAGTTTGCAACCTGATGGAGGTCTGTATAGATGGATTAATAGAACAAGTCCCACACACAGCTAGAAGCCCAATATTTTTTCAGAGGTAGATGCAGAAAAAAATATATTCAGTTTGCAACCTGATGGAGGTCAGTATAGATGGACTAATACAACAAGTCCCACACACAGCTAGAAGCCCAATATTTTTTCAGAGCTAGATGCAGAAAAAAATATATTCAGTTTGCAACCTGATGGAGGTCAGTATAGATGGACTAAAACACCAAGTCCCACACACAGCTATAAGCCCAATATTTTTTCAGAGGTAGATGCAGAAAAAAATATATTCAGTTTGCAACCTGATGGAGGTCTGTATAGATGGATTAATAGAACAAGTCCCACACACAGCTAGAAGCCCAATATTTTTTCAGAGGTAGATGCAGAAAAAAATATATTCAGTTTGCAACCTGATGGAGGTCTGTATAGATGGATTAATAGAACAAGTCCCACACACAGCTAGAAGCCCAATACTTTTTCAGAGCTAGATGCAGAAAAAAATTATATTCAATTTGCAACCTGATGGAGGTCAGTTTAGATGGACTAATAGAATGATGCTATGCCCAAAAGATTTTACTTCACTAGGTGCAGTAAAAAAATTGGTATTCTATACACAGGTGGTATATCTTGCAACACAGATAGGCTACTCCACTGACTAACACACTCTGCAATAGGCCAAAAAGGATTAGTTTTGCTAGATTCAGCCAAATGCTGTGAAAAAAACTTGCACAGCACTGGCACAGACCTGCCTGGCAAAAACTGATAGGAACTGATGTAACCTAGTCCTGAAAAGGACTCCAATTACAATTAGTCTTTACTCCCACAATCTATCTATTTAAGAGCACAGACCTGCCTGATAAAAGTCGTAGGAAATGCTGTAACCTAGTCCTTAAAAGGACTGCAATCACAACTATTCCCTACTCCCAAGCTATCTGTAGATTTGTGCGAAAATTGGCTTGAAATTAACAAGGTATAGCGCACACAGCAACAGCGGTGCCGTCTAACACGCAGCTGCAGTAGTGAGAAAATGGTGGCGACGGGGAAAATGGCTTGGTCTTATAGGGCAAGGACATGTGACATACACTGCCAATGACACATGCCCTTGCTTGTGTGAAAAAAAGAACTTCGCTCCGTGTGTGCGCTGCTGATAGGCTGACAGATTGCACCTCCCCACTGCAAATGCGGGAAAGAGAAAAAAAAATGGAGATCTTCCTTGTTCCTGCAGAGATCCATCCCCTGCCCCTCCCCCCACCCCGCTGTACACTCAAACTGCGTATTAACATTAATTTTCATCATTACTGAGAAAAAATCCAGTTATGATTTTGGTGCACGAACAGTTATCGAAAATAACCTCGAACAGCCGAATTTTTCTCAAATTGTTCGTGTTCGCCGAACGGCTCGAACACCGCCCAAAACAGCTCGAATTTGAGATTGGCGAACAGTTCGAGTAGAACAACGCTCATCTCTAGTGCTGTTGTGTGCTTCCCTAGTAATTCGGTCAAGAACTAGGAGCGAGAAGATGAGGCTGCTGGTTGTGGCACATTTTCACCTTAACCACGGCCTCTGCACGCACCATCACCAGAACGTCCAGTTCCATGTCCCTTGCCCCCCACCTTGCCCATTGTAAATGAAGTAAAATAGCTTACACTCGCACTATCAATGGCAAAAGGGTAATAGAAAGGAGATTAGAACCGTGGAAGAGGAAAACCACAGTTCTAGTTATCTGGCCTACACCAGACTCTTTTAAACAGATAAATTGGTGTCTGAAAACTCACAGACACACTAATTTTTTTTTTTTTGGGGGGGGGGGGATACCAAAAGGTTAATAAGACGCGTATTTATACAGTCTGACTGAGGGAAAAGAAAAAAACAGGATTTAGATGAAAAAAAAGGATTTTTCCTGGCCCCTGAGACCTGGGGATAAGTCTAGCAATTTGACCAGCAGGAGCACACAGGACTGTAATGCAGTGTTTGTTGGTATAACGACTGCGTCTCCTATACAGCCTGCCTGCTTGCCTGATATCTGGGATGGATATTAGTCCTGAGAAGGACTGTTTGTTTGATTTGGCAGGCTTTAGAGACCCTACACTAACTATTTCGCAGTATAAATCTCTCCCTAGCTCAGCAGCACTCTCCCTACACTGTCTTATCCGGAGCGACTGTGTCCAAGATGGCAGCGCCCGGTTTTAAATACTCGAGGTGACGCTGTGCGGCCAGCCAATCACTGTAATGCCCACAAACAACATGTCTGCGGCATTACAGTGACTGGCTGGCAATCCCTACATGTTTTTTGGCTCTGTAAAGAGCGCCAAACGTGCAGGGCGGAGACCCGAGCTACCGCCCCAGTAACCCGGAAATGCTTGGTGCTCGCCGAACATCCCGAGTAGTGAGATGCTCGGGCGAGTACCGAGCAGTGTCGAGCATGCTCGTTCAACACTAACCTTAATCCTCATTATCTGCTTAAAAAGCAATCCAGAAAGCACCGTTTTACTGCTCCATTTCCTTGTTGGCACTGCAGAATACAGCCATGTCTTTTCCATATTACAGCGCTAAAAATCCAGCTATTTAAAACTGTGTTTTCTCCATCACACGGATCACATATACGTTTTCAGAAAATACAGCCATTTCTGCCCTCCATTAAAAATTTGTTTCAGTGTGTCAGTGAAGCAATTGATACCAGATTGCTGATCAAAATAGTTACCTACAGGCCAGGTATTTAAAACTCTGTTTTCTCCGTCAGACGGATCACATATAAGTTCACTCCAAATTCAGCCATTTGTAGTGAGCGTGGAAGATACTGTCCTCCATTTAAAATGGGCAAGGCACGTGGCAAGAGATGGGGAAGTGGACGTGATGGTCATGGTGCATGCAGAGGCCGAGGCCAAGGCCGTGGGCAAGTTGAAATTGTGCCACAACAAACACCCACATCTTCTCACCCGACCTTCCTGTCCCAATTCCTAGGGGACCGCAGCACACCACTATTGAACCCAGAGCAGTGTCAAAAGGTTGTTGGTTGGATAGCAGATAATGCTTCCAGTCAGTTAGCTACCACCACAACCCTGTCTTCCACACGGTCAAATCTCAGTAGCCGTGAGTCTGGACCGCATATTCCTCACCCTGATTCTCATTCCTCCCACCTTGCTGAGTACCTGGAGACAAATGATCCCACACTTGGACACTCTGAAGAGCTGTTCACTTTTCCATTTATAGATTCGGGCCTCTCGCCCGGTCCACTTGAAACGGGGCAAGAGGTGATCGCATGCAACGATGCCCAAATATTTGAGCAGCCACGGTCACACGAAGGTGAAGGTGGGAAAGTGTCACAAGAGGTGGACGATGATGAGACACAATTTCCAGAAAGTCAGGAGGAGGATCAGGGTGCAGAAGTGGAAGACGAGGTGGTGGATGATATAGTAACTGACCCAACCTGGCAGGAGGACATGCAGAGCGAGGACAGCAGCACACAGGGGGAGGGAGACAGAGCACTCCAACAGACAGGAAGGAGCAGTGTGGTGGCCGCCGACAGAAGGCAGGCAACCTTTCCCCGTAACATCAACACGAAGGAAGTTGCCAATACAACTGTTAGGTCTTCCCGAGTCTGGTTGTTTTTTAAAGACTCAGCCGAAACCCCAAAAAGGCCATTTGCACCACCTGCAAGGCCAGCATCAGCAGGGGTGGCAAAATGACCAGCCTGACCACCACCTGCATGATCAGGCACATGGCAGCAAAGCACCCGACATTGTGGGTGAACCCCAGGGTCCAGAAACAGTGTCTTCGGGTGGCACCATTGCTTCTTCCGCAGTTGTGCATTCAAGCCAATCCTCTGTCCATGGTGCATGCGAAGATTCCTCCTGCCCCACACCTGTCATTGCACACTCTCAAGTAGCAGCATCAGGAAGAACGTCCACGTCCTTGTCCCAGTGCAGCGTTCAGTTGTCCATACCCCAGTCCTTGGAACGCAAGCGCAAATACGCAGGCCACACTACTAAATTCTCACATTTCACGACTGCTTGCGCTGGAAATGTTGCATTTTATGCTCGTGGAGACTGAATCCTTCATCAACCTGATGGTGGCAGCCGTCCCTCGGTACTCGGTCCCCAGCCGCCACTATTTCTCCCGGTGTGCCTTCCCCACATTACAAAAGCACATGTCCCAAAACATTAGCAGGGCCCTAGGTCAATCAGGGTTACCCCAATGGTTTACAGCTCCTGCACCTCATCCTCCTCAGCCTCTTCCTCCTCTTTAGCTTTCATCTCCGAAATGACCACAACCGTCACAAGCAGGAAGCACTACTGCACTACCTTGGCCAAGCGGCAACAGGCTGTGCTGAAGCTAATATGCTTAGGTGACAAACCGCACAATGCTGAAGAGTTGTGGACAGCTCTGAAAGATCAGGAAGATTTGTGGCTCACACCGCTGAACCGATAGCCAGTCATGGTCGTGTGTGACAATGGCCGGAACCTGGTGGCGCCTGTGAGGCGAGGCGAGCTCACACATGTACCATGCCTGGCCCATGTGCTTAACCTCGTGGTTCGGCGGTTTCTCAAATCCTACCCAGAGCTGCCGAATCTGCTTGTTAAAGTACGTCGCCTGTGTGCCAATTTTAGAAAGTCACCAACAGCTTCTGCCGCCCTTGCCGTGTTTCAGCAGCATTTGCTGCATCCTGCTCACAGACTGCTGTGTGATGTCCCCACGCATTTGAACTCTACACTGCATATGTTGGGAAGGATTTGTGAGCAGAAGAGAGCAGTTGTTGAGTACCAGCATCAACAAGGCCATCGGTATTCAGTTTAGACTCCACACATAAGACCTCAGGAGTGGACATGGGTGTCAGACATATGTACCATCCTCCAAAACTTTGAGGACTCCACCAAGATGGTGAGTGGCGATGATGCCATAATTAGCATCACCGTCCGGCTTCTCTGTCTTCTGAAATGCTCTCTGCTCACAATCAAAGAGGATGCATTGCAGGTGGAGCATGATGAGATGGAGCAAGGAACCATACAGGGTGATTACACTCAGCCAAGCCTCATCTCATCCAAATGTGGATTTGGGGACAATGAGAAAGAGGAGGAGGAGGAAGAACAGGAGCTAGTTTCATGCGCTATAGATGGTAGTACCTGCACAGCTGTCATATCGTCTGTTCAGCGTGGATGACCAGAGAACAGAGAGGAGTAGGAGGAGGAGAGCATGGTCAGTCATCCTTTTGTTGAGGACACGGAAGTCTTGTCTGTTAGTAGTCTGGCACACATGGCTGAGTTTATGTTACGCTGCCTTTCTCATGACCCTCGCGTTCTCAAAATTTTGGGTGACAGTCATTACTGGTTGGTGACACTTCTAGACCCACGCTACAAGGAGAACTTTATATCTCTTATTTCTGAGGCGGACAGGTCTGCAAAAATGGGGCTGTACCAGAAGTCCCTTGTTGCGGAACTATTAAAAATATTCTCATCTGAAAACTCTGGCGGCAGAGGTCACACTTTGTTGGACAACCAAGGAGTACAGGCAAGAGAGACACAACTTCAATCCAGCAGAGGCAGGGGATCACTGTCAAAGTTCTGGGGGAATTTTCTCAGCCCCTCCCATCACACAGGCCCTGAGATGCGGGATTCTCTCACAAGGAGTGGAACGTTTGGGAAGATGCTGAGGGCGTACCTTGCTGACCGTACCAACGTCCTCCTTGATTCCTCTGTGCCTTATAATTATTAAGTATCCAAGCTGGATACGTGGAATGAACTGGCTGTCTATGCCTTGGAGGTCCTGGCCTGCCCTGCCGCCAGCGTTTTATCAGAGTGGGTTTTTAGTGCCGCTGGTGAAATTATAACTGATAAGCGCATCCGCCTGTCAACTGAAAATGCTAACAGGCTGACTCTTATAAAAATGAACAAGGGCTGGATTGGGCCAGACTTCTCAACACCATCGAATGATAGTAGCATAACATAAATTCAAATCCAGTGTCTTTTCTTGGGAGGTGTATTCCCATGCACCTTTTCGCACCCAGACATGGGTATACGCTTCCTGATTTTGGCTATTTCCTCTTGTCCTTCTCCTTCTCCTCATCCTCCACCACGATATCACCAGGGTGACCATGGACCATGATGCAACACCCACATAATTTTTTTAAAGGGTGTTTATGATGCCCGTGAAAAAAATTTTTTATACAGTATGTTCATATATACCCCCCAGGGGTAAATGTTTGTCAGCCCATTCACTTAGTGCATGGGCATGGGCAAGTATAGGAGGCCCGCTCCTTTCTAATGGGAATATTTTTTTTTGAGGCCCTCCTCCACGTCTCTTCCAAGGGGCATTGGAGTGCCTCCAAATTTTTGGCAACACTTGCATTCACTGCATAGGCAAACACAATGGGAGACCCACTTCCTAATAATGGGAACATTGTTTTCAGGAAGCCCTCTGACCTCTCGTCTCTTCCAAGGGGCATTGGAGTGCCTCCAAATTTTTGGCAACCCTTGCATTCACTGCATAGGTCAACACTATGGGAGACCCACTTCCTAATAATGGGAAAATTTTTTCATGAGGCCCTCTACATCTCTTCCAAGGAGCATTGGAGAGCCTCCAAATTTTTGCAACCCTTGCATTCACTGCATAGGCAAACACAATGGGAGACCCACTTCCTAATAATGGGCACTTTTTTTTATGAAGCCCTCCTCCATGTCTCTTCCAAGGGGCATTGGAGTGCCTCCCAATTTTTGGCAGCCCTTTCATTCACTGCATAGGCAAACACAATGGGAGACCCACTTCGTAATAATGGGAACATTGTTTTCAGGAGGCCCTCCTCTAAGTCTCTTCAAAGGGGTATTGGGTGCATCCAAATTTTCAAAGTGGTATTGGGGTGCATCCAAATTTTTTGCAGTCCTGCTACTCACTGCATACGCAATAACAGTATAGGAGACCCACTCTTTAGTAATGGGAACAATAGAATATAGCCGGCAGATGGCTCTCTAAGAATAGTGAGGGCCGCCTGATGGACCTATAAAAATAGGCTTTGTGACTTTCAGAGTCCCTCCTTCATAAATGAAACACGATGTGTCTGATGATATCTCACACACCCCATGGCCAGATAAGGTTGTAAAATGTTAAAATAACATTTCCTGGTGAATGCATTTGTCACGGTTGAAAGCAATGCAAAAGTGCAAAAACGCATCAAAAACGCTACTTGCGAACATAGCCCAAGGTGTGGAGGAGCATTTTTGTTTTTGGTTATTTATTTTGCTTTATATTCAAGTCATTACCCTGGAAAGGATGTTCCTTAACATATTTCCCAGGAAAATCCATTTTTGTTTTGTTTTGGTATGTTATATTGTGAGTCCGTAAAAGTGGAGTAATACCTCTGACAACATTGTTGACAAAAGTGACCTGGGAGTCAGAAATTCTTCCAGGGGTCTTCCCCATGCTATACCCATGTCATTTGAGCACTTTTCCCATTGATTTGGGCAATTTTTAGGCCTTCTGCAGTCCGCTGGGGGGAGCCGCAAAAAATGCTCGAGTTTCCCATAAACTTACATTGGGCTCGTTGCTCGGGTCGAGCACCCGAGTATTCCAATGTGCTCGACCCGAGCATCGAGCACCCGAGCATTTTAGGACTTGCTCATCACTATTCAGACCCTTTGCTCAGACACTCATATTTAAGTCAAATGCTGTCCATTTCCTTGTGATCCTCCTTGAGATGGTTCTACTCCTTCTTTGAAGTCCAGCTGTGTTTAATTTAACTGATAGGACTTGATTTGGAATGGCACACCTGTCTATATAAGACCTCACAGGTCACAGTGCATGTCAGACCAAATAAGAATCAAGAGCTCAAAAGGAACTGCCCAAGGAGCTCAGAGACAGAATTGTGGCAGGGCACAGATCTGGCCAAGGTTAGAAAAGAATTTATGCATTACTCAAGGTTCCTGAGTAGTGTTGAGCCACCCCCGTAGTGTTCGAGTTCGGTTCGGTTCGTCGAACACCCGTGTATTCGCCGAGCTGTTCGTCGAACTGTTCGTCGAACACCTTCAAACACCGTTAAAACCAATGGCAGGCAAACAAAAACACATAGAAACACATAGAAAGCACCTTCAAAGGTGTCCAAAAGCTGACAAACTGCTCAGAAGACACAACTAACACATGGAAAAGTGACAAGTACATATAGTCATGCGAAAAGAAAAGAGGTGGAGGAGTAAAAGGAGGGGGAGACACAAATATAGGCATGTCATGCCCTTCTAAAATCCAAAAAGTGAGAAGCCGACACGTTTAGTCCGCTCCTGCCCGTGCCACCTCCGTGTCGCCGGGTTTGTGCCAGAGCCGCGGTGAACCCTGACGGCCAGCCCCCCTCTCCCAATACTGGTGCCTGTCCGCTGGTGGGTCGAGCGAGCCCCCCTGTGGTGGAGGCAGCTCTAAGCTTTTTAATTTAAATTGTCTCTCTAATTTGAATGAATACACTTTAAATCCATTTACAAGGATCTATTGGAGGGCAAGTTTCATGCCAGCAGCCGCGTAATTCCAGCTCCAGTAGCGTCCACTAAAGCTGCTGCAGTTAAAAAGCTTTTATAAGGATCGAGCTCGGCTGTCCACCGCAAGGCATCCTTCTGCCAGTCCCAGCCCCTATGCCTTGGGGTGCCTCCTGATGCTCTTCACTGAGTATCCCGTGGTCCCGAAGCATTTCCTTTGAAAAAATTAAGTGTCCAAACTACAGGTGGTGTAGCTTGCTTAACAGCCGGGATAATCTGCTGACTAGCAGACACTGCTACTAGGCACAAAGAATTTCCTGGGCTAGATGCAGTTAAAAATTTGTAATTAGATACTCTCGTTGGATGCTGAGAAAGCATTCCATAGAGTCTCCTGGCACGCCATATATGATTCTCTTAAAAAGCTTGGGGTAGGGGTCTAGGGGACCCTTTTATAGCCAAAATCACGGCCCTGTATCACAATACGTCACCTAGGCTGAAGATAAATGGAACTGTAGCACCCTGAGAGCTCTGTTGCTACAGAGGTATTGCACCTCACCCAGAGGTGTGATATCTCACTCTCAGGTAAGGATGGAGTGTGGATCAGGACCCGACACCTGCATGCATTACACCACATTGCCGTGGGGCAGGGCGACCAATATGCCTCTGAGATGGGCACGACAGTCCCTGTCCCTGGCTGGAGTGGGGGGAGGGAACACTGAGGAAGGGGAACCCTGTAGTGCAGGAGCAGGGAGGAAGCAGTTCCTGGGTGCATTGAGAAGGGAGTATAAAAGGTGGGCACCATCTTAGTTCAGTGCAGAGAAGTCTGAGCAGAAGTGGCAGGGAGCAGGGGCCCTGCATGAGCTCTGCTCCGGAGGCGGGCCTAGTAACAGAGGCCCAGGCCTGGAAGAGGGAGAAGAAAGGAAGAGGAGCAGAGAAGGCTCCAGGAACGAGGAATGAAGGGATCCCAGGGGTGCGGACGGGCGAGTCGCCACCGCACGCCCGAATCCACCTGCGTGGAGGGGTCAGGCCAAAGGGGGAGACCGGTCCCCGAAACTAGTGGAGGCAGGAAACGACCCTCAGCTAGAAACCGGAGGCTCTGACATTTTATGTGGCGCAGCCCCTCGCTACACCCGCTAGGAAGGCACCACATAGGGTCAGGGAAACTGGCGCCAAGTTTACCAAGAGGAGGCCCGTGGCAGCCGGACAGAAGGGTTGGTAAGAAAGGCCAGACAAAGGACACACAAAGGGGGTCCTGTGAAGCGCTCCAAAGTTATCTGGGAGTTGTCTGAGCCCCTCACCTGGTGAGCACAGTACGACGTGTGCAGCCGTTACCTGCAGACGTGGTCTGGATAATAAGAACTGTGAGTAAAGGCCCTGGACTGCATCACTGACTCCGTGTCATTACTGCTGCTGCCCTGCACCATCACCCCCATCCTCCGCATACACTGCCCTGAGACTATACTCCTCCCGTGGGAGTTATGCTACGCTCTGCTGCACCCACAACACCAGCCTCAGCGGTCTGCCCTGCAGCGGCGGTTCACTCTGACCGCAATCCACGGGTGGCGTAGTCGGACATTTAAACATCAAAACCACATAAATAGTTCCGCCACTGGTTTGACCACCCTGAGCCACGGAACCGGGTCGCCGCCACGAAGACTACAACCACCAGCATCCACCAAAAAGGGTCCGGCTCCGGGTGTCCCAAGGCCCAGGGGGTGCATCAGAACATTTTCATTACCTTTCGCAATCACCAATGGGACAAGGCAGGGATGTCCTCTGTCCCCTCTCTTATACATCCTAGTGACGGAGCACCTGCTCTCATCAATTCGCCATAACCCCAATATTAGGTGGATTGAGGTGGGAGGCATCGAGTACAAGTGCTCTCTATTTGCTGATGATGTCCTAGTATATATCACTCAATCACATATATCCATCCATGCTGTTATGGCTGAAATAGATCACTTTGTTACATGGTCAAATTTTAAAATCAATGCAGCGAAGTCTGAGGCCCTCGATGTCTCCCTCCCCAAATCCATATAGGATTCCATCCAGTCCAACTTTCCCTTTGCCTGGCCCTCACAGGGTATCAAATACTTAGGAATTCCTATTCATAGAGACCTCTCCCATCTATGTTATCTTAATTTTGGGCCCTTTATTGAACAACTCCATACAGACCACGGTTGGCAAGTTAGAACTGTAAGATTCACTACGTGAACCACTGGTGTTTTGTGGAAAAGCACATGTACACTGTGTTCCAAATTATTATGCAAAAAGTGTTTAGGAGTGATAAGGGAAGAATTTGTTTGTTTGTCAGTTAAACTCATTGATGGTGATGTGTGACAGGGCTCTTTATATCACTGTAAGCAATTGCAGACACCTGTGCTAATTAGTTTGGCAGGTGTGTCCAATGAAAGGCAAGACTACTTAAGAAGGCTTTCTCACATTATTAAGCAGCCTACATTTTCTGCCAAAATGGGAAAGAAAAAGGATGTGTCGGCTGCTGAGAAGCAACAAATTGTGGAGTGTTTAGGTCAAGGCATGACTACAATCAACATTGTGCGATGATCAGGATGAAGTGTCTTGGCAATCAAGAAGTATGTAGCTGATTCACAGTACACACGTGTGCGTGCTGATAAGGGCAAATTGAGGACTCTTTCCTACAGGCAATTACGTCAGGTTAAAAGAGCAGCGGCAAAAAAGCCTTGTCATAGCAGCAGACAAGTTTTTGAAGCTGCTGGTGCCTCCAACGTCCCCCGAACAACAAGATTCAGGGTCCTTCAGAGGTTTGCAGCTGTGCATACGCCATCCTGTCGACCTCCTCTATTCACTTCACACAAGCAGAAACGGCTCCAGTGGGCTAAACATTACATGAAGACTGATTTCAAAACTGTTTTGTTCACGGATGAGTGCCGTGCAGCGCTCGATGGTCCAGATGGATGGAGTGGAGGATGGCTGGTTGATGGACACCCCACGCAAACACAGCTACAGCGCCAACAAGGAGGAGGTGGAGTAATGTTTTGGGCTGGAAACATGGGGAGAGAGATTGTCGGCCCCTCTAGGATCCCTGAAGGAGCTAAAAATGAACTCCATAATGTATGTGGATTTTCTCAAACAGCACTTCCTGCCATGGTTCAAGAAGAAGAACCGTGTATTTCACAGCAAGATCATTTTTTTGCATGATAATGCACCATCTCATGCTGCACATAAAACATCTGCATCTCTGGCTGATATGGGCATAAAAGGGGACAAACTTATGGTGTGACCCCCATGATCCCCTGACCTCTACCCCATTCAGAACCTCTTGAGCATCATCAAAAGGAGTGTCTATGATGGCAGGAGGCAGTTCACATCTAAGCAACACCTCTGGGAGGGTATTCTGTCCTCATGCAAAACAATTGAAGCAGAAACCATCCAAAACCTGACAAATTCAATGTACGAGAGAGTTCTGAAGCTCGTTTCGAACAAGGGGTCCTATGTGAAAATGTAACATCACCTAGAATAAAGTTTTGAGTTGAAAACTGTTTGATTTCAGTTTCTAATAACCTGCTAATGCTTATAATTTCAAAAATGACCATTTTTTTGGTCTTTATTAAAATGAAAAGGTTGATCGAAAAGTTTGGGGGATCTAAGAGTGTGGCAACCCAGTAGTCATGATTACTTCGAATTCTGACAATATGAGGGTCATGTTGCAGGTAGTGCAGCAAGAAGGCACTTATGTGTCTTGCGCATCTCGGAGCCCCAAAATTATTTTCCGGGCTAGATGCAGCTAAAAATTATTATTAATTTTAAATCTGGTGGAGCTTAGTATAGATGGCCTAATAGGATCAGTGCTGCACACTGCTACAAAGCCCAAATTATTTTCCAGCCAAGATACAGATAAACATGATTAGTAATTTTAAATCTGGTGGAGCTTATTATAGATGGCCTAATAGAATCAGTGCTGCACACTGCTACGAAGCCCAAATTATTTTCCAGCCAAGATACAGATAAACATGATTAGTAATTTGAAAGCTTAAAACGGTTGGTAGGGTGATTTTAACCATTCATCAAGCTTTTCCTCTCCCCAGGATGACACAGGGGTAGAAAAGTCATTTTGGATCCATGATTTGTTCATCTTTATGAACGTGAGTCTGTCTACATTATCAGTGGAGAGCCGCGTGCGCTTATCTGTCAGCACACCACCAGCAGCGCTGAACACACGTTCAGACAGAACGCTGGCTGCGGGGCATGACAAGATCTCCAAGGCGTAAGTGGCTAGCTCCGGCCATTTATCCAGATTGGAAGCCCAAAAAGAGCAAGGGTCCAGTGACACAGTCATGGCTTCAATGTTTACTTGGAGATACTCCTGTACCATCGTCTCTAGGCGTTGACTATGTGTCAGACTTCTTGTCTCCTGTGGCCTTGCAAAGGATGGGCTAAAAAAGTGGTGAAATGATTCCACAAAATTGATGTTACCAGCAGATACTGTGGTTCTGTTACGGTTTGAGTGCTGAACACTTGACGGTCCCACGGTTGGCAAGTTGGAACTATGAGATTCACTACGTGCACCACTGGTGTTTTGTGGAAAAGCACATGTAAGATTCTGCAACAGTCTCTGCTGATACTCCTGCATGCGTGCATCCCTTTCTATGGCAGGAATAATTTCGGCAAATTTACTTTTGTACCGGGGATCTAACAGTGTGGCAACCCAGTAGTTCTAATTATTTCTAATTCTCACAATTCGAGGGTCATGTTGCAGGTAGTGCAGCAAGAAGGCACTCATGTGTGTTGCGCATCCAGGAGCACCAAGTCCCTGTTGTGTTGGTGGCGAGGTAACAATCATGCTTCCTTCCTCTGTCCTCTCCCCCCAACCTCGCACAACAGAAATGTGATCAAGGTCTCCTCCACTGCTTCCTGGGCTCCTGCACCTTCCTCACTAGATTGGCTGCTACCATGCGCCCTGGTAAAACCATCTCCCCCACCCTCACATGCCTGCCGCCTTGGTGCTGCCGACCGTCTGGACCTTGCAGATGTTAGCCCTTCCGCATACAACTCCTCCTCCTCTACTTCCTCCACCTCCTCTTGTGCCACCACTTGACTCCGAATTCTGTTTAACATGTGCTCCAGCATGTAAATCACCGGAATAGTCATGCTGATAATGGCATCGTCAGCACTAAACATCTTCGTCACCATTTCAAAACTGTGCAGAAGGGTGCATAGGTCCCTGATCTGAGACCACTCCTCCAGCGTGATTTGCCCCACCTCTGGATCTCGTTGGCCCAGGCTATACGTCAGAACGTTTTGCACCAGGGCTTGTCGGTGCTGCCATAGTCGCTGCAACATGTGCAGAGTTGAATTCCACAGGGTAGGCACATCGCATTTTAGCCGGTGAAGTGGCAGGCCCAACGACTTCTGTAGAGATGTAAGTCGCTGAGCTGCGGGATGCGAATGGCGGAAGTGAGCACACAGCGACCGTGCCCTCTGCAGAAGGCCATCTAGTCTGGGATAGTGAGCTAAAAATTGCTGGACAACCAGGTTCAACACGTGAGCCATACAAGGCACGTGTGTGACATTGCCCCGGCGAAGGGCCGCACCCAGGTTTGCAGCATTGTCGCACACGGCCTTCCCTGGTTTCAGGTCCAGTGGAGACAACCATTCATGAAATTGGTTCTCCAGAGCTGACCACAACTCCTCAGCTGTGTGACTCACATTTCCCAGACATTTCAAAGTAAAAACCGCCTGATGACGTTGAGCCCTACTGCCAGCATAGTGAGGAGGTGTGCAGGATCCCTTCTGCGCAGTTAGAAAGCTTGTGGCATGACCAGACAGGCTTTGGGTGCAGGTGGAAGACCGAGAGGAGGTTGAGGAGGCAGAAGCAGTGGAGGAACTTTGACATAAAGAGGATTGACGCACAACTCGTGGGGACGGCAAGACTTGGACAGCAGCCCCTTGTCCTGCTGTCACCATAGTTACCCAGTGCCCAGTCAGCGACATGTAACGCCCCTGTCCATGCCTACTCGTCCAAGTGTCTGTGGTGAAATGCACCCTGTCACACACAGAGTTTCTCAAAGAAGCGGTGATGTTGTGTGCGACATGCTGGTGGAGCGCAGGCACACCTTTCTTTGAGAAGTAGTGCCGACTGGGCATCTGGTACTGGGGCACTGCGACGGACATAAGGTCTCAAAAATCCTCTGTGTCCACCAGGCGGAAAGGCAGCATTTCTGTAGCCAAGAGCTTGCAGATGGTGAAATTCAACCTCTTAGCTTTCTCATGGCTAGGAGGAAATGGTCTTTTACTTGTCCACATCTGAGGGACCGAGGGCTGGCTATTGTGCTTAGACGGGGTTGATAAGGGTGTCCCCGGCAAACTGCCGGTCTGTGAGGAAGATGCAGGCGGACATGTTAGGTTGCCTTGATCCAAAGGTGGTGCTATCGATGTTGGACAGTGCTCAACACCAGCTGGTGTTACCACCTCCAAAGAAAATGATGACCTGCCAATCACGCTGGCTGTTGCGGGTAAAGAGGTGGCAGGTCTGCGCCCCAAAACAGGTGTGACTGCTGTCCCCCCAGTCACAGAGGATGAAGAGGCCGCGGATGCACAAGATATGGCAGACAGTGGTTGGCCCGGCTGGCTAGGCCGCATTGTAGCACACTGAGCTTCCCACTGCAACTTATGCTTCATGTCCATGTGCCGGTTCATGCATGAAGTACTCAAACTATGTATTTTTTGGCCTTTTCTTAGCTTTTGCTGACAAATGTTACAGATAACACGAGTTGGGTCATCTTTATCGATCTGAAAAAATGCCCAGGCTATGCAAGGCTTAGCACCCATGCGACCTGAAGAGCCACCACGACTTGTGGTGAGAGGCAGAGTTGTGTTTGAGGATGCAGTTGTTGACGTGCTTCCAGTACTACGTCTCTGTCCAGGAAGGCGCAACCTGACCTCGTCGTCACTAGCATCTTCCTCCACCTCCTCTGCTGACCTCATCTCTTGGCTGACTGTGGGTTGACAGTAAGTGGGATCTCCAACCTCATCATCATCACCCTGTGTGTTATCACACCCGTCGTCCTCAGAGCCAACCTGTTCCTGCCCTGACAAAAAGCTAAAGTTGTCGCTCCAATCAGGTATTTGAGTCTCATCATCGTCTTCCTCATTGTCTCCACCAACAGGAGTTACAGTTTGGGAATGAGGGTCTACATTATGGTCAGAACCATCTGCGTCTGGTCCTGGATCCGACTCATAAAGATTCTGGGCATCAGTGCAGATCATTTCCTCGTCTGGATTCACAGAAGCGCTGGAGTCGACCTCTGATTCCCAGGCTATAGTATGAGTAAACAGCTCTGCAGACTCAACCATCTGTTCTACCTCATACTCAGACGGGCAGCTGGAGATTTGGGAGCTGTGAGGAAGCAAGTGCGATTGGGGTGACACCTTTGAGGACTGGAGTATTTGTGATGTTGAAGTTGATGTGGAGGAGAGCCCACTTAAAGGAGCACTTGATATCCGTTTAAGCAACTGCTGTTTTTGTGCCTCATCTGGAATTTGTAGCGATTGGCGTGGCCGTAAGAAAGGGATCTTATCACATTGTCCGCTAAAAGTAGACATTTTAGTTTGGCTGGAAGATGGTCTTTCTTCTGCAGATGTTACTGTTGCTTTAACACCTACCCCACGGACACAACCTTTTTTCCCCTTCCCAATACGCCTATTCCCCTTTCCACCAGCAGCAGGCCTTTTTCCACTCATTTTGGTGGTTAACTAATTCACAACTCTGGAGTTGTTTGCACAAAAAAACAATGGATGGGAACCGAGCAGAGCTGAGTGGCCAAACTGTGGTATTAGGCCAAAACTATTGGCTGGGTTAGATGGAGAAAAAAATTATATTCAATTTGCAACCTGATGGAGGTCAGTATAGATGGACTAATAGAACAAGTCCCACACACAGCTAGAAGCCCAAATATTTTTTTAGAGGTAGATGCAGAAAAAAATATATTCAGTTTGCAACCTGATGGAGGTCAGTATAGATGGACTAATAGAGAAAGTCCCACACACTGCTAGAAGGCCAAATATTTTTTCAGAGCTAGATGCAGACAAAAAATTATTTTGAATTTGCAACCTGATGGAGGTCAGTATAGGTGGACTAATAGAACAAGTCCCACACACTGCTAGAAGGCCAAATATTTTTTCAGAGCTAGATGCAGAAAAAAATTATATTCAGTTTGCAACCTGATGGAGGTCAGTATAGATGGACTAATAGAACAAGTCCCACACACAGCTAGAAGCCCAAATATTTTTTCAGAGGTAGATGCAGAAAAAAATTATATTCAGTTTGCAACCTGATGGAGGTCTGTATAGATGGATTAATAGAACAAGTCCCACACACAGCTAGAAGCCCAATATTTTTTCAGAGGTAGATGCAGAAAAAAAATTATTTTTAATTTGCAACCTGATGGAGGTCAGTATAGATGGACTAATAGAGAAAGTCCCACACATTGCTAAAAGGCCAAATATTTTTTCAGAGCTATATGCAGAAAAAAATTATATTCAGTTTGCAACCTGATGGAGGTCAGTATAGATGGACTAATAGAACAAGTCCCACACACAGCTAGAAGCCCAATATTTTTTCAGAGGTAGATGCAGAAAAAAAATATATTCAGTTTGCAACCTGATGGAGGTCTGTATAGATGGATTAATAGAACAAGTCCCACACACAGCTAGAAGCCCAATATTTTTTCAGAGGTAGATGCAGAAAAAAAATATATTCAGTTTGCAACCTGATGGAGGTCAGTATAGATGGACTAATAGAACAAGTCCCACACACAGCTAGAAGCCCAAATATTTTTTCAGAGGTAGATGCAGATAAAAATTATTTTTAATTTGCAACCTGATGGAGGTCAGTATAGATGGACTAATAGAGAAAGTCCCACACACTGCTAGAAGGCCAAATATTTTTTCAGATCTAGATGCAGATAAAAATTATTTTTAATTTGCAACCTGATGGAGGTCAGTATAGATGGACTAATAGAGAAAGTCCCACACACTGCTAGAAGGCCAAATATTTTTTCAGAGCTAGATGCAGAAAAAAATTATATTCAGTTTGCAACCTGATGGAGGTCAGTATAGATGGACTAATAGAACAAGTCCCACACACTGCTAGAAGCCCAAATATTTTTTCAGAGCTAGATGCAGAAAAAAATTATATTCAATTTGCAACCTGATGGAGGTCAGTATAGATGGACTAATAGAATGATGCTATGCCCAAAAGATTTTACTTCACTAGGTGCAGTAAAAAAATTGGTATTCTATACACAGGTGGTATATTTTGCAACACAGATAGGCTACTCCACTGACTAACACACTCTGCAATAGGCCAAAAAGGATTAGCTTTGCTAGATTCAGCCAAATGCTGTGAAAAAAACTTGCACAGCACTGGCACAGACCTGTCTGGCAAAAGCTGATAGGAACTGATGTAACCTAGTCCTGAAAAGGACTGCAATTACAATTAGTCTTTACTCCCACAATCTATCTATTTAAGAGCACAGACCTGCCTGATAAAAGTCGTAGGAAAAGGACTGCAATCACAACTATTCCCTACTCCCATGCTATCTGTAGATTTGTGCGAAAATTGGCTTGAAATTAACAAGGTATAGCGCACACAGCAACAGCGGTGCCGTCTAACACGCAGCTGCAGCAGTGAGAAAATGGTGGCGACGGGGAAAATGGCTTGGTCTTATAGGGCAAGGACATGTGACATACACTGCCAATGTCACATGCACTTGCTTGTGTGAAAAACAGCAGTTCGCTCCGTGTGTGCGCTGCTGATAGGCTGACAGACTGCACCTCCCCACTGCAAATGCGGGAAAGAGAAAAAAAAATGGAGATCTTCATTATTCCTGCAGAGATCCATCCCCTGCCCCTCCCCCCACCCCGCTGTACACTCAAACTGCGTATTAACATTAATTTTCATCATTACTGAGAAAAAATCCAGTTATGATTTTGGTGCACGAACAGTTATCGAACATAACCTCGAACAGCCGAATTTTTCTCAAATCGTTCGTGTTCGCCGAAAGGCTCGAACACCGCCCAAAACAGCTCGAATTTGAGATTGGCGAACAGTTCGAGTAGAACAACGCTCATCTCTATTCCTGAGAGCACAGTGGCCTCCATAATCCTTAAATGGAAGAAGTTTGGGACCACCAGAATTCTTCCTAGACCTGGCCGCCCAGCCAAACTGAGCAATCATGGGAGAAGAGCCTTGGTGAGAGAGGTAAAGAAGAACCCCAAGACCACTGTGGCTGAGCTCCAGAGATTCAGTAGGGAGATAGGTGAAAGTTCCACAAAGTCAACTATCACTGCAGCCCTCCACCAGTCGGGCCTTTATGGCAAAATGGCCCGACGGGAGCATCTCCCCAGTGTAAGACATGAAAGCCCGCATAGAGTTTGCTCAAAAACACATGAAGGACTCCCAGACTATGAGAAATAAGATTCTCTTGTCTGATGAGATGAATATAGAACTTTGATGATAACTATAAGCGGAATGGGTGGAGAAAACCAGGCACTGCTCATCACCTACCCAATACAATCCCAACAGTGAAACATAGCTGTGGCAGCATCATGCTATAGGGGTGTTTCTCAGCTGCAGGGACAGGACGAGTGGTTGCAATTGAAGGAAACATGAATGCGGCCAAGTACAAAGACATCCTGGATGAAAACCTCTTCCAGAGTGCTCTGGACTAGTGTTGAGCCACCCCCGTAGTGTTCGAGTTCGGTTCGGTTCGTCGAACACCCGTGTGTTCGCCGAACTGTTCGTCGAACTGTTCGTCGAACACCTTCGAACACCGTTAAAACCAATGGCAGGCAAACAAAAACACATAGAAACACATAGAAAACACCTTCAAAGGTGTCCAAAAGCTGACAAACTGCTCAGAAGACATAACTAACACATGGAAAAGTGACAAGTACATATAGTCATGCGAAAATAAAAGAGGTGGAGGAGTAAAAGGAGGGAGAGACACAGATATAGGCATGTCATGCCCTTCTAAAATCCAAAAAGTGAGAAGCCGACACGGCCAGTCCGCTTCTGCCCGTGCCACCTCCGTGTCGCCGGGTTTGTGCCAGAGCCGCGGTGAACCCTGATGGCCAGCCCCCCTCTCCCAATACTGGTGCCTGTCCGCTGGTGGGTCGAGCGAGCCCCCCTGTGGTGGAGGCAGCTCTAAGCTTTTTAATTTAAATTGTCTCTCTAATTTGAATGAATACACTTTAAATCCATTTACAAGGATCTATTGGAGGGCAAGTCTCATGCCAGCAGCCGCGTAATTCCAGCTCCAGTAACGTCCACTAAAGCTGCTGCAGTTAAAAAGCTTTTATAAGGATCGAGCTCGGCTGTCCACCGCAAGGCATCCTACTGCCAGTCCCAGCCCCTATGCCTTGGGGTGCCTCCTGATGCTCTTCACTGAGTATCCCATGGTCCCGAAGCATTTCCTTTGAAAAAATTAAGTGTCTAAACTGCAGGTGGTGTAGCTTGCTTAACAGCCGGGATAATCCGCTGACTAGCAGACACTGCTACTAGGCACAAAGTATTTCCTGGGCTAGATGCAGTTAAAAATTTGTAATTAGATACTCTCGTTGGATGCTGAGAAAGCATTCCATAGAGTCTCCTGGCACGCCATATATGATTCTCTTAAAAAGCTTGGGGTAGGGGTCTAGGGGACCCTTTTATAGCCAAAATCACGGCCCTGTATCACAATACGTCACCTAGGCTTAAGATAAATGGAACTGTAGCACCCTGAGGGCTCTGTTGCTACAGAGGTATTGCACCTCACCCGGAGGTGTGATATCTCACTCTCAGGTAAGGATGGAGTGTGGATCAGGACCCGACACCTGCATGCATTACACCACATTGCCGTGGGGCAGGGCGACCAATATGCCTCTGAGATGGGCACGACAGTCCCTGTCCCTGGCTGGAGTGGGGGGAGGGAACACTGAGGAAGGGGAACCCTGTAGTGCAGGAGCAGGGAGGAAGCAGTTCCTGGGTGCATTGAGAAGGGAGTATAAAAGGTGGGCACCATCTTAGTTCAGTGCAGAGAAGTCTGAGCAGAAGTGGCAGGGAGCAGGGGCTCTGCATGAGCTCTGCTCCGGAGGCGGGCCTAGTAACAGAGGCCCAGGCCTGGAAGAGGGAGAAGGAAGGAAGAGGAGCGGAGAAGGCTCCAGGAACGAGGAATGAAGGGATCCCAGGGGTGCGGACGGGCGAGTCGCCACCGCACGCCCGAATCCACCTGCGTGGAGGGGTCAGGCCAAAGGGGGAGACCGGTCCCCGAACTAGTGGAGGCAGGAAACGACCCTCAGCTAGAAACCGGAGGCTCTGACATTTTATGTGGCGCAGCCCCACGCTACACCCGCTAGGAAGGCACCACATAGGGTCAGGGAAACTGGCGCCAAGTTTACCAAGAGGAGGCCCGAGGCAGCCGGACAGAAGGGTTGGTAAGAAAGGCCAGACAAAGGACACACAAAGGGGGTCCTGTGAAGCGCTCCAAAGTTATCTGGGAGTTGTCTGAGCCCCTCATCTGGTGAGCACAGTACGACGTGGGCAGCCGTTACCTGCAGACGTGGTCTGGATAATAAGAACTGTGAGTAAAGGCCCTGGACTGCATCACTGACTCCGTGTCGTTACTGCTGCTGCCCTGCACCATCACCCCCATCCTCCGCATACACTGCCCTGAGGCTATACTCCTCCCGTGGGGAGTTATGCTACGCTCTGCTGCACCCACAACACCAGCCTCAGCGGTCTGCCCTGCAGCGGCGGTTCACTCTGACCGCAATCCACGGGTGGCGTAGTCAGACATTTAAACATCAAAACCACATAAATAGTTCCGCCACTGGTTTGACCACCCTGAGCCACGTAACCGGGTCGCCGCCACGAAGACTACAACCACCGGCATCCACCAAAAAGGGTCCGGCTCCGGGTGTCCCAAGGCCCAGGGGGTGCATCAGAACATTTTCATCACCTTTCACAATCACCAATGGGACAAAGCAGGGATGTCCTCTGTCCCCTCTCTTATACATCCTAGTGACGGAGCACCTGCTCTCATCAATTCGCCATAACCCCAATATTAGGTGGATTGAGGTGGGAGGCACCAAGTACAAGTGCTCTCTATTTGCTCATGATGTCCTATTATATATCACTCAATCACATATATCCATCCATGCTGTTATGGCTGAAATAGATCACTTTGTTACATGGTCAAATTTTAAAATCAATGCAGCGAAGTCTGAGGCCCTCGATGTCTCCCTCCCCAAATCCATATAGGATTCCATCCAGTCCAACTTTCCCTTTGCCCGGCCCTCACAGGGTATCAAATACTTAGGAATTCCTATTCATAGAGACCTCTCCCATCTATGTTATCTTAATTTTGGGCCCTTTATTGAACAACTCCATACAGACCACGGTTGGCAAGTTAGAACTGTAAGATTCACTACGTGAACCACTGGTGTTTTGTGGAAAAGCACATGTACACTGCGTTCCAATTATTATGCAAAAAGTGTTTAGGAGTGATAAGGGAAGAATTTGTTTGTTTGTCAGTTAAACTCATTGATGGTGATGTGTGTCAGGGCTCTTTATATCACTGTAAGCAATTGCAGACACCTGTGCTAATTAGTTTGGCAGGTGTGTTCAATGAAAGGCAAGACTACTTAAGAAGGCTGTCTCACATTATTAAGCAGCCTACATTTTCTGCCAAAATGGGAAAGAAAAAGGATGTGTCGGCTGCTGAGAAGCAACAAATTGTGGAGTGTTTAGGTCAAGGCATGACTACAATCAACATTGTGCGATGATCAGGATGAAGTGTCTTGGCAATCAAGAAGTATGTAGCTGATTCACAGTACACACGTGTGCGTGCTGATAAGGGCAAATTGAGGACTCTTTCCTACAGTCAATTACGTCAGGTTGAAAGAGCAGCGGCAAAAAAGCCTTGTCATAGCAGCAGACAAGTTTTTGAAGCTGCTTGTGCCTCCAACGTCCCCCGAACAACAAGATGCAGGGTCCTTCAGAGGTTTGCAGCTGTGCATACGCCATCCTGTCGACCTCCTCTATCCACTTCACACAAGCAGAAACGGCTCCAGTGGGCCAAACATTACATGAAGACTGATTTCAAAACTGTTTTGTTCACGGATGAGTGCCGTGCAGCGCTCGATGGTCCAGATGGATGGAGTGGAGGATGGCTGGTTGATGGACACCCCAGGCAAACACGGCTACAGCGCCAACAAGGAGGAGGTGGAGTAATGTTTTGGGCTGGAATCATGGGGAGAGAGATTGTCGGCCCCTTTAGGATCCCTGAAGGCGCTAAAGATGAACTCCATAATGTATGTGGATTTTCTCAAACAGCACTTCCTGCCATGGTTCAAGAAGAAGAACCGTGTATTTCACAGCAAGATCATTTTTCTGCATGATAATGCACCATCTCATGCTGCACATAAAACATCTGCATCTCTGGCTGATATGGGCATAAAAGGGGACAAACTTATGGTGTGACCCCCATGCTCCCCTGACCTGTACCCCATTCAGAACCTTTGGAGCATCATTAAAAGGAGTGTCTATGATGGCGGGAGGCAGTTCACATCTAAGCAACAGCTCTGGGAGGGTATTCTGTCCTCATGCAAAACAATTGAAGCAGAAACCATCCAAAACCTGACAAATTCAATGGACGAGAGAGTTCAGAAGCTCCTTTCGAACAAGGGGTCCTATGTGAAAATGTAACATCACCTAGAATAAAGTTTTGAGTTGAAAACTGTTTCATTTCAGTTTCTAACAACCTGCTAATGCTTATAATTTCAAAAATGACCATTTTTTTGGTCTTTATTAAAATGAAAAGGTTGATCGAAAAGTTTGGGGGATCTAAGAGTGTGGCAACCCAGTAGTCATGATTACTTCGAATTCTGACAATATGAGGGTCATGCTGCATGTAGTGCAGCAAGAAGGCACTTATGTGTCTTGCGCATCTCGGAGCCCCAAAATTATTTTCCGGGCTAGATGCAGCTAAAAATTATTATTAATTTTAAATCTGGTGAAGCTTTAGTATAGATGGCCTAATAGGATCAGTGCTGCACACTGCTACAAAGCCCAAATTATTTTCCAGCCAAGATACAGATAAACATGATTAGTAATTTGAAAGCTTAAAACGGTTGGTAGGGTGATTTTAACCAATCATCAAGCTTTTACTCTCGCCAGGATGACACAGGGGTAGAAAAGTCGTTTCGGATCCATGATTTGTTCATCTTTATGAACGTGAGTCTGTCTACATTATCAGTGGAGAGCCGCGTGCGCTTATCTGTCAGCACACCACCAGCAGCGCTGAACACACGTTCAGACAGAACGCTGGCTGCGGGGCATGACAAGATCTCCAAGGCGTAAGTGGCTAGCTCCGGCCATTTATCCAGATTGGAAGCCCAAATAGAGCAAGGGTCCAGTGACACAGTCGTGGCTTCAATGTTTACTTGGAGATACTCCTGTACCATCGTCTCTAGGCGTTGACTATGTGTCAGACTTCTTGTCTCCTGTGGCCTTGCAAAGGATGGGCTAAAAAAGTGGTGAAATGATTCCGCAAAATTGATGTTACCACCAGATACTGTGGTTTTGTTACGGTTTGAGTGCTGAACACTTGACGGTCCCACGGTTGGCAAGTTGGAACTGTGAGATTCACTACGTGCACCACTGGTATTTTGTGGAAAAGCACATGTAAGATTCTGCAACAGTCTCTGCTGATACTCCTGCATGCGTGCATCCCTTTCTATGGCAGGAATAATTTCTGCAAATTTACTTTTGTACCGGGGATCTAACAGTGTGGCAACCCAGTAGTCAGGATTATTTCTAATTCTCACAATTCGAGGGTCATGTTGCAGGTAGTGCAGCAAGAAGTCACTCATGTGTGTTGCGCATCCAGGAGCACCAAGTCCCTGTTGTGTTGGTGGCGAGGTAACAATCATGCTTCCTTCCTCTGTCCTCTCCCCCCAACCTCGCACAACAGAAATGTGATCAAGGTCTCCTCCACTGCTTCCTGGGCTCCTGCACCTTCCTCACTAGTTTGGCTGCTACCATGCGCCCTGGTAAAACCATCTCCCCCACCCTCACATGCCTGCCGCCTTGGTGCTGCCGACCGTCTGGACCTTGCAGATGTTAGCCCTTCCGCATACAACTCCTCTTCCTCTACTTCTTCCACCTCCTCTTGTGCCACCACCTGACTCCGAATTCTGTTTAACATGTGCTCCAGCATGTAAATCACCGGAATAGTCATGCTGATAATGGCATCGTCAGCTTAAACATCTTCGTCGCCATTTCAAAACTGTGCAGAAGGGTGCATAGGTCCCTGATCTGAGACCACTCCTCCAGCGTGATTTGCCCCACCTCTGAATCTCGTTGGCCCAGGCTATACGTCAGAACGTATTGCACCAGGGCTTGTCGGTGCTGCCACAGTCGCTGCAACATGTGCAGAGTTGAATTCCACAGGGTAGGCACATCGCATTTTAGCCGGTGAAGTGGCAGGCCCAACGACTTCTGTAGAGATGTAAGTCGCTGAGCTGCGGGATGCAAACGGCGGAAGTGAGCACACAGCGACCGTGCCCTCTGCAGAAGGCCATCTAGTCTGGGATAGTGGGCTAAAAATTGCTGGACAACCAGGTTCAACACGTGAGCCATACAAGGCACGTGTGTCACATTGCCCCGGCGAAGGGCCGCACCCAGGTTTGCAGCATTGTCGCACACGGCCTTTCCTGGTTTCAGGTCCAGTGGAGACAACCATTCACGAAATTGGTTCTCCAGAGTTGACCACAACTCCTCAGCTGTGTGACTCACATTTCCCAGACATTTCAATGTAAAAACCGCCTGATGACGTTGAGCCCTACTGCCAGCATAGTAAGGAGGTGTGCAGGATCCCTTCTGCGCAGTTAGAAAGCTTGTGGCATGACCAGACAGGCTTTGGGTGCAGGTGGAAGACCGAGAGGAGGTTGAGGAGTCAGAAGCAGTGGAGGAACTTTGACATAAAGAGGATTGACGCACAACTCGTGGGGACAGCAATACTTGGACAGCAGCCCCTTGTCCTGCTGTCACCATAGTTACCCAGTGCCCAGTCAGCGACATGTAACGCCCCTGTCCATGCCTACTCGTCCAAGTGTCTGTGGTGAAATGCACCCTGTCACACACAGAGTTTCTCAAAGAAGCGGTGATGTTGTGTGCGACATGCTGGTGGAGCGCAGGCACACATTTCTTTGAGAAGTAGTGCCGACTGGGCATCTGGTTCTGGGGCACTGCGACGGACATAAGGTCTCGAAAATCCTCTGTGTCCACCAGGCGGAAAGGCAGCATTTCTGTAGCCAAGAGCTTGCAGATGGTGAAATTCAACCTCTTAGCTTTCTCATGGCTAGGAGGAAATGGTCTTTTACTTGTCCACATCTGAGGGACCGAGGGCTGGCTATTGTGCTTAGACGGGGTTGATAAGGGTGTCCCCGGCAAACTGCCGGTCTGTGAGGAAGATGCAGGCGGACATGTTAGGTTGCCTTGATCCAAAGGTGGTGCTATCGATGTCGGACAGCGCTCAACACCAGCTGGTGTTACCACCTCCAAAGAAAATGATGACCTGCCAATCACGCTGGCTGTTGCGGGTAAAGAGGTGGCAGGTCTGCGCCCCAAAACAGGTGTGACTGCTGTCCCCCCAGTCACAGAGGATGAAGAGGCCGCGGATGCACAAGATATGGCAGACGGTGGTTGGCCCGGCCGGCTAGGCCGCATTGTAGCACACTGAGCTTCCCACTGCAACTTATGCTTCATGTCCATGTGCCGGTTCATGCATGATGTACTCAAACTATGTATTTTTTGGCCTCTACTTAGCTTTTGCTGACAAATGTAACAGATAACACGAGTTCCGTCATCTTTATCGATCTGAAAAAATGCCCAGGCTATGCAAGGCTTAGCACCCATGCGACCTGAAGAGCCACCACGACTTGTGGTGAGAAGCAGAGTTGTGTTTGAGGATGCAGTTGTTGACGTGCTTCCAGTACTACGTCTCTGTCCAGGAAGGCGCAACCTGACCTCGTCGTCACTAGCATCTTCCTCCACCTCCTCTGCTGACCTCATCTCTTGGCTGACTGTGGGTTGACAGTAAGTGGGATCTCCAACCTCATCATCATCACCCTGTGTGTTATCACACCCGTCGTCCTCAGAGCCAACCTGTTCCTGCCCTGACAAAAAACTAAAGTTGTCGCTCCAATCAGGTATTTGAGTCTTATCATCGTCTTCCTCATTGTCTCCACCAACAGGAGTTACAGTTTGGGAATGAGGGTCTACATTATGGTCAGAACCTTCTGCGTCTGGTCCTGGATCCGACTCATAAAGATTCTGGGCATCAGTGCAGATCATTTCCTCGTCTGGATTCACAGAAGCGCTGGAGTCGACCTCTGATTCTCAGGCTATAGTATGAGTAAACAGCTCTGCAGACTCAACCATCTGTTCTACCTCATACTCAGACGGGCAGCTGGAGATTTGGGAGCTGTGAGGAAGCAAGTGCGATTGGGGTGACACCTTTGAGGACTGGACTATTTGTGATGTTGAAGTTGATGTGGAGGAGAGCCCACTTAAAGGAGCACTTGATATCCATTGAAGCACCTGCTGTTTTTGTGCCTCAACTGGAATTTGTAGTGATTGGCGTGGCCGTAAGAAAGGGATCTTATCACATTGTCCGCTAAAAGAAGTAGACATTTTAGTTTGGCTGGAAGATGGTCTTTCTTCTGCAGATGTTACTGTTGCTTTAACACCTACCCCACGGACACAACCTTTTTTCCCTTCCCAACACGCCTATTCCCCTTTCCACCAGCAGCAGGCCTTTTTCCACTCATTTTGGTGGTTAACTAATTCACAACTCTGGAGTTGTTTGCCCAAAAAAACAATGGATGGGAACCGAGCAGAGCTGAGTGGCCAAACTGTGGTATTAGGCCAAAACTATTGGCTGGGTTAGATGCAGAAAAAAATTATATTCAATTTGCAACCTGATGGAGGTCTGTATAGATGGATTAATAGAACAAGTCCCACACACAGCTAGAAGCCCAATATTTTTTCAGAGGTAGATGCAGAAAAAAATATATTCAGTTTGCAACCTGATGGAGGTCAGTATAGATGAACTAATACAACAAGTCCCACACACAGCTAGAAGCCCAATATTTTTTCAGAGCTAGATTCAGAAAAAAATATATTCAGTTTGCAACCTGATGGAGGTCTGTATAGATGGATTAATAGAACAAGTCCCACACACAGCTAGAAGCCCAATATTTTTTCAGAGGTAGATGCAGAAAAAAATATATTCAGTTTACAACCTGATGGAGGTCAGTATAGATGGACTAATCCAACAAGTCCCACACACAGCTAGAAGCCCAATATTTTTTCAGAGGTAGATGCAGAAAAAAATATATTCAGTTTGCAACCTGATGGAGGTCTGTATAGATGGACTAATACAACAAGTCCCACACACAGCTAGAAGCCCAATATTTTTTCAGAGGTAGATGCAGAAAAAAATATATTCAGTTTGCAACCTGATGGAGGTCTGTATAGATGGATTAATAGAACAAGTCCCACACACAGCTAGAAGCCCAATATTTTTTCAGAGGTAGATGCAGAAAAAAATATATTCAGTTTGCAACCTGATGGAGGTCAGTATAGATGGACTAATACAACAAGTCCCACACACAGATAGAAGCCCAATATTTTTTCAGAGGTAGATGCAGAAAAAAATATATTCAGTTTGCAACCTGATGGAGGTCAGTATAGATGGACTAATACAACAAGTCCCACACACAGCTAGAAGCCCAATATTTTTTCAGAGGTAGATGCAGAAAAAAATATATTCAGTTTGCAACCTGATGGAGGTCTGTATAGATTGATTAATAGAACAAGTCCCACATACAGCTAGAAGCCCAATATTTTTTCAGAGGTAGATGCAGAAAAAAATATATTCAGTTTGCAACCTGATGGAGGTCTGTATAGATGGATTAATAGAACAAGTCCCACACACAGCTAGAAGCCCAATATTTTTTCAGAGCTAGATGCAGAAAAAAATATATTCAGTTTGCAACCTGATGGAGGTCTGTATAGATGGATTAATAGAACAAGTCCCACACACAGCTAGAAGCCCAATATTTTTTCAGAGGTAGATGCAGAAAAAAATATATTCAGTTTGCAACCTGATGGAGGTCAGTATAGATGGACTAATACAACAAGTTCCACACACAGCTAGAAGCCCAATATTTTTTCAGAGGTAGATGCAGAAAAAAATATATTCAGTTTGCAACCTGATGGAAGTCAGTATAGATGGACTAATACAACAAGTCCCACACACAGCTAGAAGCCGAATATTTTTTCAGAGCTAGATGCAGAAAAAAATATATTCAGTTTGCAACCTGATGGAGGTCTGTATAGATGGATTAATAGAACAAGTCCCACACACAGCTAGAAGCCCAATATTTTTTCAGAGGTAGATGCAGAAAAAAATATATTCAGTTTGCAACCTGATGGAGGTCAGTATAGATGGACTAATACATCAAGTCCCACACACAGCTAGAAGCCCAATATTTTTTCAGAGGTAGATGCAGAAAAAAATATATTCAGTTTGCAACCTGATGGAGGTCAGTATAGATGGACTAATACAACAAGTCCCACACACAGCTAGAAGCCCAATATTTTTTCAGAGGTAGATGCAGAAAAAAATATATTCAGTTTGCAACCTGATGGAGGTCTGTATAGATGGATTAATAGAACAAGTCCCACACACAGCTAGAAGCCCAATATTTTTTCAGAGGTAGATGCAGAAAAAAATATATTCAGTTTGCAACCTGATGGAGGTCAGTATAGATGGACTAATACAACAAGTCCCACACACAGCTAGAAGCCCAATATTTTTTCAGAGGTAGATGCAGAAAAAAATATATTCAGTTTGCAACCTGATGGAGGTCAGTATAGATGGACTAATACAACAAGTCCCACACACAGCTAGAAGCCCAATATTTTTTCAGAGGTAGATGCAGAAAAAAATATATTCAGTTTGCAACCTGATGGAGGTCTGTATAGATGGATTAATAGAACAAGTCCCACACACAGCTAGAAGCCCAATATTTTTTCAGAGGTAGATGCAGAAAAAAATATATTCAGTTTGCAACCTGATGGAGGTCTGTATAGATGGATTAATAGAACAAGTCCCACACACAGCTAGAAGCCCAATATTTTTTCAGAGGTAGATGCAGAAAAAATATATTCAGTTTGCAACCTGATGGAGGTCTGTATAGATGGATTAATAGAACAAGTCCCACACACAGCTAGAAGCCCAATATTTTTTCAGAGGTAGATGCAGAAAAAAATATATTCAGTTTGCAACCTGATGGAGGTCTGTATAGATGGATTAATAGAACAAGTCCCACACACAGCTAGAAGCCCAATATTTTTTCAGAGCTAGATGCAGAAAAAAATTATATTCAATTTGCAACCTGATGGAGGTCAGTATAGATGGACTAATAGAATGATGCTATGCCCAAAAGATTTTACTTCACTAGGTGCAGTAAAAAAATTGGTATTCTATACACAGGTGGTATATCTTGCAACACAGATAGGCTACTCCACTGACTAACACACTCTGCAATAGGCCAAAAAGGATTAGCTTTGCTAGATTCAGCCAAATGCTGTGAAAAAAACTTGCACAGCACTGGCACAGACCTGCCTGGCAAAAACTTATAGGAACTGATGTAACCTAGTCCTGAAAAGGACTCCAATTACAATTAGTCTTTACTCCCACAATCTATCTATTTAAGAGCACAGACCTGCCTGATAAAAGTTGTAGGAAATGCTGTAACCTAGTCCTTAAAAGGACTGCAATCACAACTATTCCCTACTCCCAAGCTATCTGTAGATTTGTGCGAAAATTGGCTTGAAATTAACAAGGTATAGCGCACACAGCAACAGCGGTGCCGTCTAACACGCAGCTGCAGCAGTGAGAAAATGGTGGCGACGGGGAAAATGGCTTGGTCTTATAGGGCAAGGACATGTGACATACACTGCCAATGACACATGCCCTTGCTTGTGTGAAAAAAAGCACTTCGCTCCGTGTGTGCGCTTCTGATAGGCTGACAGATTGCACCTCCCCACTGCAAATGCGGGAAAGAGAAAAAAAAATGGAAATCTTCATTGTTCCTGCAGAGATCCATCCCCTGCCCCTCCCCCCACCCCGCTGTACACTCAAACTGCGTATTAACATTAATTTTCATCATTCCTGAGAAAAAATCCAGTTATGATTTTGGTGCACGAACAATTATCGAACATAACCTCGAACAGCCGAATTTTTCTCAAATTGTTCGTGTTCGCCGAACGGCTCGAACACCGCCCAAAACAGCTCGAATTTGAGATTGGCGAACAGTTTGAGTAGAACAACGCTCATCTCTACTCTGGACCTCAGACTTGGCTGAAGGTTCACCTTGCAACAAGACTATGACCCTAAGCACACAGCTAAAATAACAAAGGAGTGGCTTCAGAACAACTCTGTGACTATTCTTGACTGGCCTAGCCAGAGCCCTGACCTAAACCCAATTGAGCATCTCTGGAGAGACCTGAAAATGGCTGTCCACCAACGTTCACCATCCAACCTGATGGAACTGGAGAGGATCTGCAAGGAAGAATGACTGAGGATCCCCAAATCCAGGTGTGAAAAACTTGTTGCATCATTCCCAAGAAGACTCATGGCTGTATTAGCTCAAAAGGGTGCTTCTACTCAATACTGAGCAAAAGGTCTGAATACTTATGTCCATGTGATATTTCAGTTTTTCTTTTTTAATAAATTTGCAAAAAATTTCTACATTTCTGTTTTTTTCAGTGAAGATGGGGTGCAGAGTGTACATTAATGAGAAAAAAAAATAGCTTTTTAGAATTTACCAAATGGCTGCAATGAAACGAAGAGTGAAAAATTTAAAGGGGTCTGAATACTTTCTGTACCCACTGTATACCTGGTGTGTCTGAAAGGGAGGTGCCGGCTATATTCATTTCTACTTGTGAAGGCTTAGCAAGAGCAGTATACCATTTTCTCTGGAGCTTGAGGCCGAATTTTCATTTGTCTGGAGTCGTCTAAAGCTAAGCATTCTCCCCCTGTTTGTCTCCCCTTGTTGTCTATAGAGTTTAGTGGTGATCGACTAGTGCTCATCTCCTCCCATCCCTAGCCTTAGCCATATGCCAGAGAAAGACAAGGCAAGTATCGCGTGTGGTGATTGCTGAAGTGGCAATATAGGGGCAGTAGTTGAGACAGGGTGACACTAGACCAGTCTAGGAGGTCTCCACTTCCCCTTTTCCATAGTGTCTGAGCTCCCTTTCCCTCTTCCCTCTGTGTTGCACTAAGTCTTTCCCACACATGGCGTGACACCTGTCCATCACGACTTGTTCTACCATCTGGGCTGGGGTGGAGGACTCTGGCTGCAATAATTTCTGTACAAGATGGAGGGGATCGAACATTTGGGAGTGAGGGGTTTTATCACCGCAATATGCCCAGTGGTGGACCCTTTGGGTTCTCACTGACATTGTCACTCCAGCACGTGCCAGTATCTCAGTTTTAAGTTTAATATACTCCTGGGCATCTTGTAAGGCCTGGTCGTAATAAGCCTTTTGGGGCTCACCAATCAGTAAAGGATTCAATGCCTTCCAAAAATTTCAGCATGCAGTTTAGAGCACTATACAACACAATAAATATGAATATAACTTTCATAGTGATGTCAGAAGTTTTGACCAGTGAATATATGGGTCAAAAGTTTTCAAACCCATATGTACTATTTAGGCTTCCCACACAGTCATATAAGAGATCAGTGTTCTATAACTCAACAATAGAGCGTCCATAGCCTCCAGTGGGTCCATACTTTACCTCCATGTGTCTATAATTTAATATGATGGCTCCTCGATGGATCATAGAGGCAGTCTTCCCTAAAACAAAGCTCTCAATTGGACCATATAACAATGTACAAAGTGTTGATGGTTTTATAAAATAGTACAGTATTCAGGATTCTATTAGTTTGAAAGAAAAGCCAATGCAAGCAGTGCTCTGGGGGACTCATTTCAATGGTTTCTATGTCATACTACATTTCTCTTGCAGAAGGCATCTGATAGTCTTCAGTGAAGAGGTGGCCACTATGGTGCAATCCATTTAAAGGGGTTATCCGGGACTATTTAATTTTTTTAATAATTTTTTTTAATACTAAAAACTAACAGGCAAGTAGTTACTAACTATCTGCCTGTTGTGCCCATCGCCGATCTTTCCTGGCTCAGAGTGGTCACAGACCACTCCTGCAGGTGCTTTAGGGGCTTCCACTGAGGTCACATCAACAAAGTAGTGGCTTCTCTTCCACTCTATGTTGACTGGGCGTGAATGGCATTGTCATGCTGATTGACAGCGGGCTCCCTGCTGCCTAACTGCAAGGAACTGGTTGTCAATAAGTATGATGTCAGCAGTTACGCTCCATAGACAAAGCAGCCTGGAAGAAGAAGAGCTGCTCTGTAGACGTGGAGCAGCTGAAACACTGACAGGGGCAGTCACTGACCACTCTGAGCGAGCACCAGGTAGAACAGGTAAAGCAGGCAGGTAGTTGCCTCTGTTAGCAACTATCTGCCTGTTAGTTTTTAGGCCCATAGCAAAAAAAATAATATACTCATGGACAACCCTTTTAATGCTTCTTTCCTTCTTGGATGAATTTTACATCGTAACATAGTTTTTAAGGTTGAAGGAAGATTAAGTCCATCTAGTTCAACCCATAGCCTAACATGTTGATCCAGAGAAAGGCAAAAAAAAAACATGCGGCAAACACTAAGCTCCACATTGGGGAAAAAAATTCCTTCCCGACTCCATACGACAATCAGACTAGTTCCCTGGATCGACGCCGTATCAAGGAATCTAGTATATATAAAATGTAATATTATACTTTTCAAGAAAGGCATCCATGCCCTTCTTAAATTTTAATAGTGAATCACTCATTACAACATCATGCGGCAGAGAGTTCCATAGTCTCACTGCTCTTACAGTAAAGAATCCCCGTCTGTGATTATGATTAAACCTTCTTTTCTCCAGACGTAGAAGATGCCCCCTTGTCCCCGTCTCTGGCTTCAGAGTAAAAAGATCAGTAGACAGGTCTTTGTACTGTCCCCTCATATACTTGTACATAGTAATAAGATCACCCCTAAGCCTTAGTTTTTCCACAGTAAATAACCCCAAGTGTAATAACCTGTCTTGGTATTGCAGACTCCCCAGTCCTCTAATAACCTTGGTCGCTCTTCTCTGCACCCTCTCTAGTTCAGCTATGTCTTTCTTATACACTGGAGACCAGAACTGTACACAGTATTCTAAGTGTGGTCGCACTAGTGACTTGTATAGAGGTAAAATTATGTTCTCCTCATGAGCATCTATGCCTCTTTTAATGCATCCCATTATTTTATTTGCCTTTGCAGCAGCTGCCTGACACCGGCCACTAAACGTGAGCTTGTCGTCCACCTATACACCCAGGTCTTTTTCAGTTACAGTTTTGCCCAGTGTTTTACAATTAAGCATATAATTATACATTTTATTTCCTCTGCCCAAGTGCATTACCTTACATTTATTCCCATTAAAGCTCATTTGCCATTTATCAGCCCAAGCTTCTAGCTTACATAGATCCTCCTGTAATATAAAATTGTCCTCCTCTATATTGATTACCCTGCAGAGTTTAGTGTCATCTGCAAATATTGAAATATTACTCTGTATGCCCCCTACAAGGTCATTAATAAATATGTTAAAAGAAGGGGACCCAATACTGACCCCTGTGGTACCCCACTGTTAACTGAGACCCAGTCTGAGTGCTTTCCATTAATAACCACCCTTTGTTTCCTATCACTGAGCCAATTCTTAACCCACATACATATATTTTCCCCTATCCCCTTTGTTCTCATATAATGTATCAACCTAATATGTGGAACCGTATCAAAAGCTTTTGAAAAGTCCATATACACAACATCCACTGCATTTACTTGGTCCAGTCCAGAACTTGCCTCCTCATAAAAACTGATCAGATTAGTTTGACAGGAATGGTCCCTCGTAAACCCATGTTGATATTGGGTCATGAGGTTATTCTTCTTCAGATACTCTAGTATAGCATCTCTTAGGAAACCCTCCAGGATTTTACCCACAGTAGAGGTTAAGCTTACTGGCCTATAATTTCCAAGTTCAGTTTTTGTTCCCTTTTTGAATATTGGCACCACATTTGCTATACGCCAGTCCTGTGGTACAGACCCTGTTATTATGGAATCTTTAAAGATTAAAAACAATGGTCTATCTATGATATTACTTAATTCCTGCAGTACTCGCGGGTTTATCCCATCCGGGCCCGGGGATTTGTCAATTTTAGTGATTTTTAGACGCCGCAGTACTTCCTGCTGGGTTAAGCAAGTGACATTTAATGGAGAATTTTTGTTATCACTAATCATGTTTTCTGTCATGCGATTTTCTTGTGTAAATTCGGTTGAAAAAAAATCATTTAGCATATTGGCTTTTTCCTCATCCTCATCCACCATTTCACCCAGACTATTTTTAAGGGGGCCAACACTATCATTTTTAGTTTTTTACTATTTATGTAGTTAAAGAATATTTTGGGTTTATTTTTACTTTCTCTGGCAATGATTCTCTCTGCCTCAATCTTTGCTGCCTTGATTTGGTTTTTACAGAATTTATTTAATTTTCTATATTTATTTAATGCCTCATCACTACCTACTTGCTTTACTTCTCTAAATGCTTTCTTTTTGTCACTTATTGCGCCCCTTACAGCTCTATTTAGCCATAGTGGTTTCCTCCTATTTCTAGCATGTTTATTCCCATAGGGTATATATTGTGCACAGGTCCTATTCAGGATGCTAATAAATGTCTCCCATTTGCTTTGTGTAGCTTTATGTCTCAGGATATCGTGCCAGTTTATTGCACTAAGATCATCTCTCAACCGTTGGAAAATTGCCTTCCTGAAGTTTAGTGTCCTTGTAACCCCTCTACTACACATCTTATTAAAGGTTACATGAAAACGTATTATTTTGTGATCACTATTACCCAAGTGACCCCCAACTCGTATATTTGATATGCAGTCTGGACTATTGGTTAATAATAGGTCTAGCAGTGCCCCCCTTCTTGTTGGGTCCTGAACCAGTTGTGAAAGGTAATTGTCTCTCATAGTTGTCAAAAACCTATTAGCTTTGCTTGAACTACAGGTTTCTGTCCCCCAATGTAATTCAGGGTAGTTGAAGTCCCCCATAATAATGACTTCTCCTTGAGTCGCTGCTTTATCTATTTGCTTTACAAGCATATTCTCTGCTGCTTCCATTATTTTTGGAGACTTATAACAAACCCCTATCAGTAATTTATTATTTTTTCCCCCTCCCTTTATCTCCACCCACAGGGACTCTACATTTCCATTAGATTCACATATATCTTCCCGCAAGATGGGTTTTAAGGATTATTTTACACGTAAACACACACCCCCCCTCGCTTGTTTGTACAGTCATTTCTGAACAGACTATAGCCCTGTAAATTAACTGCCCAGTCATGGCTCTCATCCAGCCACGTCTCAGATATCCCCACCATGTCATAATTATTTTCCAACAAAATTAATTCTAATTCCTCCATTTTGTTGGTGAGGCTTCTGGCATTAGTGCACATGCATTTTATGTATCTCTCTGTACCTCTATTCCTTCTTACTTTATTGACTGTTCTAACCCCACCCCAATTTCTTTATTTGTGCCCAGGTAACTATCTGCACTATCTTCCCCACCCATAAAATGAATACCCTCCCCCCAATCCCTAATTTAAACACTCCTCCAACCTTCTAGTCATTTTCTCTCCCAGCACAGCTGCACCCTCCCCATTGAGGTGCAGCCAGTCCCTAGCATAGAGTCTGTAGCCAACTGAGAAGTCGGCCCAGTTCTCCAGGAACCCAAATCCCTCCTTCCTACACCAGTTCTTGAGCCACTTATTTATCTCCCTAATCTCCCGTTGCCTCTCTGGCGTGGCACGTGGTACCGGTAGTATTTCAGAGAATACCACCTTGGAGGTCCTTGCTTTCAGCTTGCAGCCTAATTCCCTGAAATCATCTTTAAGGACCTTCCACCTACCTATAACATTGTCATTTGTGCCAATGTGCACCATGACCGCTGGCTCCTCACCAGCCCCTCCCAATAATGTGTCAACCCGATCAGCGATGTGCCAGACTCGAGCGCCAGGTAGGCAGCACACTGTTCGACGATCCCTGTCTTTGTGACAGATTGCCCTATCTGTTCCCCTAATAATTGAGTCCCCCACTACCAGCACCTGCCTGGCTTGCCCTGTTCTCCTATTTCCCTCCTTACTGGAGCTGAGACTCCTCCGGCTTTCAGGGGACATGACTTGCTGCAGCAGTGCTACCCCTGTACCGTCACCCCCCTCATCTGCCAACTTTGCAAACTTATTGGGGTGTGCCAGATCAGGACTAGCCTCCCTGGTACTTTTCCCTCTACCCCCCCTTCTAACTGTCACCCAGCTAGCGGCCTCACTGTCCTGCAGCTCCCTACTACCACCCTCCCCCACATCTACCCCAGTGAGCAGCTGCTCAGTGAGCAGCAGACTCCTTTCTATATTGTCAATGGATCTCAGTGTTGCCAGCAACTCATTAAGATCCCGTACCTGGGCTTCTAAACACACAACTAGAGATGAGCGGTGTTCGACTAGAACTGTTCGCCAATCTCAAATTCAAGCTGTTTTGGGCGGTGTTCGAGTTGTTCGACGAACCCGAACGATTTGCAAAAATTCGGCTGTTCGAGGTTATGTTCGATAACTGTTCGTGCACCAAAAGCGTGTCCTGCATGTCTGGCGCTATTTAGAGCACCAATCATGCAGGGATTGTCTGCCACTCACTGTAATGCCACAGCCATGGTGGTTGTGGCATTAGAGTGATTGCCCAAATCGATGGGAACTGTGTTCACAGTGAAACATGAAAAGCCGGCAATTCAGCAGCGGCATACACCGGTACCTGACAATTTAGAACCGAAAGAATAGAGCATCACACATAGATTAGATAGGTAGAAACATGTCAGTCACATATATAAGAAGTACAGTGACAGTGTTGATTACTGTACTTGCCATTTAGTGTAAAGGATTTATTAAAAAAAATATTAGTGTTTTCATGCACCGTCTCTTTAAAAAAGCCGGCCGGCAATTCAGCAGCGGTACCCGACAATTTAGAACAGAAAGATAGAGCATCACGCATAGATTAGAGCGATAGAAACATGTCAGTCACATATATATGAAGTACAGTGACAGTGTTGATTACTGTACTTGTCATTGCACACTGTCAGTGACGTGCATGAGGTGAGCCGAGTTCATTGGACATTAACTCGGCTCATCTGGATGCCCTCACAGAGAGACACTGTGGAGCGCAAGCAAGCCTGCGCTTCTCAGTGTCTGCGGGATGACAGGCTGGATGGCAGCGTTCTGCTGCGGTCCAGCCTGTCATCTCGATGTAGCAGAGCCTAAGCTGTCATGGGAACCATGGAAAGGTAAGGATGATGTTGCTTTATTATTTTTCTTTTATTTCAGGAGATCGTTGGCTTCAGCTGGAATGGGCGTGACGGTAAGTATGGTTTAATTTAGAACAATAAAGAATTGTGTGTTTATTTCAATTAAAGGACTTTATTCTGGGTGTTGTGGTTTTTTTAAATACTTTACTAGAAATTCATGGTGGTCATGTCTAATATTGGCGTGACCCCATGAATTTCGGGCTTAGGGCCAGCTGATATTGCCAAGCTGGCCCTAACCCCTTTATTACCCAGTGAGCCACCGCATCAGGGCCCTGGATGAGTTGGGTACAGCGCCAGAAAATGGCGCTTCTATGAACGCGCCATTTTCCGGGGTGGCTGCGGACTGCAATTTGCAGCGGGGGTGGCCCAGAAAGTTTGGGCCTCCCTGCGCTGCCTAGTTGTACCTGGCTGGACACAAAAACAGGGCGAAGCCCCACGTCAATTTTCTTTAAATTATTTCATGAAATAATTAAGAAATAAAGGGCTTCCCTATATTGTTGTGTCCGGCCAGGTACAAATAGGCAGCTGGTGGTTGGGGGCAGCCCGTTCCTGCCTGCTGCACCTGACTGGACACAAATATATTGCGAAGCCCCACGTCAATTTTTTTTTAATTATTTCATGAATTTCCTGAAATAGTTTAAAAAAATTGACGTGGAGCTTCGCACTATATTTGTGTCCAGCCAGGTACAGCAGGCTGGAACGGGCTGCCCCCAACCACCAGCTGCCTATTTGTACCTGGCCGGACACAACAATATAGGGAAGGCCTTTTTTTCTTAATTATTTCATGAATTTCCTGAAATAATTAAAAAAAATTGAAGTGGGGCTTCGCACTATATTTGTGTCCAGCCAGGTACAACAGGCAGGAATGGGCTGCCCCCAACCACCAGCTGCCTATTTGTACCTGGCCGGACACAACAATATAGGGAAGGCCTTTTTTTCTTAATTATTTCATGAATTTCATGAAATAATTAAAAAAAAATACGTGGGGCTTCGCCCTATTTTTGTGTCCAGCCAGGTACAACTAGGCAGCTGGGGGCTGGAATCTGCAGCACAGGGACGCCCAAGCTTTCTGGGTCCCCCCCGCTGCAAATTGCAGTCCGCAGCCACCCCGGAAAATGGCGCGTTCATAGAAGCGCCATCTTCTGGCGCTGTACCCAACTCATCCAGGGCCCTGGTGCGGTGGCACACTGGGTAATAAAGGGGTTAGGGCCAGCTTGGTATTATCAGCTGGCCCTAAGCCCAAAATTCATGGGGTCACGCCAGTATTGGACATGACCGCCATGAATTTCTAGTAAAGTATTTAAAAAAAACACAACACCCAGAATAAAGTCCTTTAATTGAAATAAACACACAATTCTTTATTGTTCTAAATTAAACCATACTTACAATCACGCCCATTCCAGCTGAAGCCAACGATCTCCTGCAATAAAAGAAAAATAATAAACCAACATCATCCTTACCTTTCCATGGTTCCCACGACAGCTTCAGCTCTGCTACATCGAGATGACTGGCTGGACCGCAGCAGAACGCTGCCATCCAGCCTGTCATCCCGCAGACACTGAAAAGCGCAGGCTTGCTTGCGCTCCTCAGTGTCTCGCTGTGACAGCATCCAGATGAGCCGAGGTCATGTCCAATGAACTCGGCTCACCTCATGCACGTCACTGACAGCATGTGAAAATTCTCACGCTGAAGCGCTGAGTGCAGGAGAATTCTCCCACGCTGTCAGTGACGTGCATGAGGTGAGCTCATGTCCAATGAACTTAGCTCACCTCATGCACGTCACTGACAGTGTGGGAAAATTCTCCTGCACTCAGCGCTTCAGCGTGAGAATTCTCCCACGCTGTCAGTGACGTGCATGAGGTGAGCTGAGTTCATTGGACATGAGCTCACCTCATGCACGTCACTGACAGCGTGGAAGAATTCTCCTGCACTCAGCGCTTCAGCGTGAGAATATTCCCACGCTGTCAGTGACGTGCATGAGGTGAGCTGAGTTCATTGGACATGAGCTCACCTCATGCACGTCACTGACAGCGTGGGAGAATTCTAATGCACTCAGCGCTTCAGCGTGAGAATTTTCCCACGCTGTCAGTGACGTGCATGAGGTGAGTTCATGTCCAATGATCTCAGCTCACCTCATGCACGTCACTGACAACGTGGGAAAATTCTCCTGCACTCAGCGCTTCAGCGTGAGAATTCTCCCACACTGAAGTGCTGAGTGCAGGAGAATTTTCCCACGCTGTCAGTGACGTGCATGAGGTGAGCCGAGTTCATTGGACATGACCTCGGCTCATCTGGATGCCGTCACAGCGAGACACTGAGGAGCGCAAGCAAGCCTGCTCTTCTCAGTGTCTGCGGGTTGACAGGCTGGATGGCAGCGTTCTGCTGCGGTCCAGCCTGTCATCTCGATGTAGCAGAGCTGGAGCTGTCCTGGGAACCATCGAAAGGTAAGGATGATGTTGGTTTATTATTTTATTTTTATTACAGGAGATCGTTGGCTTCAGCTGGAATGGGCGTGACGGTAAGTATGGTTTAATTTAGAACAATAAAGAATAGTGTGGTTATTTCAATTAAAGGACTTTATTCTGGGTGTTTGTGTTTTTTTTAACTTTCACTATGGGGTTAGTAATGGGGGTGTCTTATAGACGCCTCTCCATTACTAACCTGGACTTGATGTCAGCTGGCATTATTAGCTGACATCAACCCCAGCCCTATTACCCCACTGCCACCGCTACAGGGCAGTGGGAAGAGCGAGGCTAAGTGCCAGAATTGGCGCATCCTATGGATGCGCCATTTCTGGGGTGGCTGACGGCTGGTGTTTCTAGCCTGGGAGGGGGCCAATATTCATGGCATCCTTCCTGAGCTATTAATATCAGCCCCCAGCTGTCTGCTTAGCCTTTGCTAGCTATTAAAATAGGGGGGACCCCACGTCATTTTTTTTGGGGGGTCCTCCATTTTAATAGCTAGTAAAGGCTAGGTATTCAGCTGGGGGCTGATATTAGTAGCCTGGGAAGCTCCATGGGTATTACCCCCTTCCCAGGCTTCAAACATCGGCCCCAGCCGTCTGCTTAACCTCCGCTAGAGACTAAAATTACGGGGAACACCACGCTAATTTTTTTTTTAATAAATCCTTTATGTTAACACTAAATGACAAGTACAGTAATCAACACTGTCACTGTACTTCATATATATGTAACTGACATGTTTCTATCTATCTAATCTATGCGTGATGCTCTATCTTTCTGTTCTAAATTGTCGGGTACCGCTGCTGAATTGCCGGCCGGCTTTTTTAAAGAGACGGTGCATGAAAACACTATTATTTTTTTAAATAAATCCTTTACACTAAATGACAAGTACAGTAAGCAACACTGTCACTGTACTTCATATATATGTGACTGACATGTTTCTATCTATCTAATCTATGTGTGAAGCTCTATTCTTTCTGTTCTAAATTGTCGGGTACCGCCGCTGAATTGCCGGCCGGCTTTTTTAAAGAGACGGTGCATGAAAACACTAATATTTTTTTTAATAAATCCTTTACACTAAATGACAAGTGCAGTAACCAACACTGTCACTGTGCTTCTTATATGTGTGACTGACATGTTTCTATCTATCTAATCTATGTGTGATGCTCTATTCCTTCTTGTCTAAATTGTCGGGTACCGGTGTATGCCGCTGCTGAATTTGCCGGCCGGCTTTTTTAAAGAGAGTGTCTTCTGAGCAGTTTGTCAGCTTTTGGACACCTTTGAAGGTGTTTTCTATGTGTTTCTATGTGTTTTTGTTTGCCTGCCATTGGTTTTAACGGTGTTCAACGGTGTTCTAAGGTGTTCGACGAACAGTTCGACGAACAGTTCCTCGAACATCCCGGTGTTCGACGAACCGAACCGAACCCGAACACTACGGGGGTGGCTCAACACTACACACAACGTGCACACATCTCGCGCAGCAGTATGTAACCCTGACCGGCTGTTCAAGGATTGCATACATGTGGCAAGATGTACACTGGACAGCATTGCCAATAATGGAGCTCATTTCCTAATGGGGATTGCACTAGACAAAAATGTTAAGTAAAAAGAAATGTAAAGAATTAATAAAATACAGACAGCAATTCAGTCCAAATTCCTCCCTTCCAAACTCCCTGAATCCAAAGTCACTGAAAAACAAGTCACACACTTACTTTCGTTTGCACTTACACTCCGGTCACACTCAGCTCGTTCACACTCGCTAAGGAAGAAGATTTAAAGAGTTTTTTTTTTCCCTTCAACACTTTTATCTGTGTTATATTAATAATTTAAAAAACATAAACCCAAAGTTGGTTATTTTTGGTTTTGCTTTATCAGGTGGCACCATACAATGATATTGTTGTCCTACATCAATAAGCTTTAGATGGTTCAAAGTAAACTATGAATTAAAGTAAAATATATTTTTTACATTTACCAGAAAAAAATGCTTTTTTTTCTTGCAAAAAAAACCTTATTCACTCCTTTGGTCTATGTCTAGTACTGCAGGATAAGCCCAATCACTTCAATTTTTAATACCGTCTCATAACATAATGGTATTTCAGTAGATTAATATAATTAGAGATTATAAGACATTAATAATATTTACACCCGCATTTCTTATAAAATACCTAGTCCAAGTTAAGCCGAAATATTGTTTTTTCTTTTCTGCAATGTAAAGATAGCAGTAGATGACTGGGGAAATTAATGTAATGAAATATTTCTTTACACAAGTGATTAGGGAACTTTTTGACCATCCCTGTGGACATGCCCTTTACATTTTTAATTGTACTTAATTATAATATAATCATGGAGAAGTTTTACATGCATAATTTCCAAGTATTTATAATCACTTTCTTGTGAAGATGCATTATTTCGTCAACATAAATTGTGTTGTAAATACTAGACGCTTCATATTATGTATTGGTGGAAGGTAGGTTAAGATGGTAGACTTTTAAACGTGCAGTCAAACATCATACTCAGTTATAAATTACACCTAGCACTTGTTGAAGATATGAAAAATTATAAGGAACCTGCCATGTCTAGAAAAGCTATTTAATTGCTGACTTGATGGTAATCTGCAGGCAAGCAGCATTTAAACCATGCATAACCAGCTTAATGGAAGTGAAACTACTGAGGGAAAATGAAGTTATATCCTTCTTGTAGCCGCTCACTTACAGTTATTGGGGCTGTACATGGAGTGGTTACAGCCATCGCTCGTGAGTACGGTTGTAATCTCTCCATAGTACTTTGATTGACAGCCTGCTCTATACAAACACAGCATACAATGTGAAGGCTGTCAATTAAAGTGCCAGGGAATGATTACAGCTGTCCTCACTGTGTAGTGAGTGAACTACAGAAAAACTAACCACACTCTATAAAATAAAGGTGCCTAAATAAGACCCCCCCTTAACAAATAGTAATCAAAACTTGGTACTCAAAAATTGCGTAAGTGATATTTTGTTACATAAAATATCTTATAACATTTCAGTCACACCTGACCTTCAACAGATAAACTGTGATCAAAAACAAAAGGTACTAAAAAAGTCTCAATAAATAAAATACTTTATTAAGATAAAGAATGTATTTAAATAACAATCATTTTATATAAAGCAGAGTAACTCAATGGGGGCTACAAAACATACCTAGCTTATAGTGTATATCAATTGCAACATGCCCATATACATAGACTAGAAACCAATGGATAAGAGGCAAATATTGATTATTGGTATACCTTACATAATCCTCTAATAGAGAAGCCTGGTTGTGATTTGGCTCATGCACCCCAACGCGTGTTTCACCCAGCTTCATCAGGGTGAAAAATTGGGGCACATGTGCTACAGCACAACCAGGTTTCTCTATTAGAGGATTATGTAAATTATACCAATAATCAATATTTGCCTCTTATCCACTGGGATTTAGACTATGTATACAGGTTGTTGTTTGAGACTTTTGTAGAACCTTTTGTTTTCTAGTTTAGATCACATTGATGTAGATGTGTCTCTGGTACAGCATCATTTATTGTTTGAGCATGAGAATTTAGCAGATTTTAACATTTTAACTGTGTAAAAATAAAGAAAAAAGTTTAGTTATATTTGCACAGTTTATTTGTCAATGGTCAAGTGTGACCAAAACATTATATGAATAGTGTACACTGCAATAAAATATCACTTCAGCAATTTTACAGTGGCAAGTTTCTTTTATTATGTGTAGTGAGCGATGACTGTAACTGCTCCCCGCACTGCCCCAATAAATGTAAGCGAGCAGCTACAAGGAGGATATAACTTTTCTTTCTTCCATCAGCTGTGCTTCCAATGAGCTGGCTATACAGGGTTTAAATACTATTTCCCTGCAGATTACCCCTATATCTGCAGTTTACTAGCATTTCTAAAGGTGACAGGTTTCCTTTAAGGAAAGTTGAAGGTTGCAAATTAGCAGATGGAGAAAGCTTTTAACATGCTATTTACTTTTAAAGTAGGATTTTACATTTTTTGTCCAGAAATGTATCTAAATGTATTGCTGGAGCTGGTTCATCTGATTTTTGCCACCCATCAAAACCAAAAGAAAAGAAATTTGCAGTAAAAAGTGATTAAATTAAATTGATGCAAGTATGTAAAAGGATAGTTATCTAGATGGTATAGGTTAATATTGATTAAAAAATTATTTGAGCAAAAACATGCACCTAAATTTGTTCTTTCTTAGACCTTAAAGGAGTTGTTTAAGATTTAAACAAAATGTGTAACAGCTATAACGTAGAGCCGTGAAAATAAAAAATTCTAATTTTTTTCCACAAAAATGATATTTTAGCCCCAATTTTTTAATTTTCACAAGGGTAAAAAGAGAAAATGGACCTCAAAAACTGTTGTGCAATTTCTCCGGAGTACTGTGCGACTTTTTGAAAGCAAAATTGTCTGGAATTGAGAGCATACACCATGTCGCGTTTGGAGAGCCCTTGATGAGCCTAAACAGTGGAAATCCCCAAAATTGAAACCATTTTGGAAACTAGACCCCTCAAGGAACTTCTCTATATGTGTGGTGAGCACCCTGAACCCCAAAGTGCTTCATAGAAGTTTATAACATAGAGCGGTGAAAATAAAAAAAATCAAAACTTTTCCACAAATATGATGTTTTAGCCCCAAATTTTTTATTTTCACAAGGGTAAAAGGAGAAAATGGGCCCCAAAACTGTTCTGCAATTTCTCCTGAGTACGCTCATACCCTATATGTGAAGAAAATACACTGTTTGGGCACTTGGCAATATTCAGTAGGGAAGGAGAACTGTGCGACTTTTTGAACGCAAAATTGTCTGGAATCGAGAGCATACGCCATGTCGCGTTTGGAGAGCCCTGGATCAGCCTAAACAGTGGATACCCACTACAAGTGACCCCATTTTGGAAACTACACCCCTCAAGCATTTTATCAAGGGGTATAGTGAACATTTTGAACCCAGAGGTTTGACTCAGAATTTGATAACATTAAGTCATCATTTTGAATAAGTTGTCTTTAGTTTTGAGTGCAAGTGCTCGCTACTTGAGTTTGCATCGGGTACTTGGGTATGCACCAAGTATTGCAGGTGCTCAAGTGACATGCTCGAGTCCCCGTCCAGCATGTTTCACGATTATTAGACACGCAAAAAAATATGTGGGGACCGCTGGTGCATGGCAGGTAATCACCGCGAGGTTTTTTTGGCTGTATGACAGCTGCAAAACATATGGGGCGGAGACTCAATCATGTCACTCGAGCACCCACAATACTTGGTGCATACCCAAGCACCCAATGCAAACTCAAGTAGCAAGCACTTGTGCTCAACATCAGTCACCATATCCTCGTCATTTTTTTTTCTTCACTTTTGAAAAAATTCCAACCCCAATACAACCCTAACCCCAACCCTAATACAACCCAAACCCTAGCACAATCTTAACTCTAACCCTAGCACAACCCTAACCCTAGCCTAACACTAGCCCAACACTAACCCTAGCCCAACCCTAACCCTAGCCTGGCGGTATGATGATAAAGCATTGTTTTTTGCTTTGTTTTTTTCAGAATAATATTTATTTATGGGTACAGTATATTTTTATTTTTTTGGATTTTTTTTCATTATTATTTTAAATATTTTTACAATATTTTTTTCATTTTTTTTGACTTTCTGATACTTTTTCTTACTTTTACACTTTTTGAATGTAAAATGTTCTTGAATTATTAGCGGAAGCCATGTTGCGTTTGGGGAGCCCCTGATGTGCCTAAACAGTGGAAACCCACCACAAGTGAACCATTTTGGATGCTATACCCGTCATGAAACTTATCTAAGTGTGTGGTGAGCACCTTCAACCCCAAGGTGCTTCACAGAAGTTTATAACTTTGAGCCGTAAAAATAAAATGTTCACATTTTTCCCACAAAAATATATTTCAGCCTCCAATTTTGCATTTTCATAAGGGTGACAGGAGAAATTGCACCATGAAGTTTGTTGTGCACTTTCTCCTGAGTAAGCAGATACCCCATATGTGAATATGTGGGGGAAAACCACTGTCAAGACGCACGGCAGGGTTTGGAAGGGAAGGAGCGCCATTTAACTTTTTGATTGTAAAATTTGCTTGAATAATTAGCGGACGCCATGTTGCGTTTGGGGGGCCCCTGATGTGCCTAAACAGTGGAAATCCCAACAATTGACACCATTTTGGAAACTAGACCCCTCAAGGAACTTCTCTATATGTGTGGTGAGCACCCTGAACCCCAAAGTGCTTCATAGAAGTTTATAGCATAGAGCGGTGAAAATAAAAAAAATCTAATTTTTTCCACAAATATGATGTTTTTGCCCCAAAATTTTTATTTTCACAAGGGTAAAAGGAGAAAATGGGCCCCAAAACTGTTCTGCAATTTCTCCTGAGTACGCTCATACCCTATATGTGAAGAAAATACACTGTTTGGGCACTTGGCAATATTCAGTAGGGAAGGAGAACTGTGCGACTTTTTGAACGCAAATTGTCTGGAATCGAGAGCATACGCCATGTCGCGTTTGGAGAGCCCTTGATGAGCCTAAACAGTGGATACCCCCCACAAGTGACCCCATTTTGGAAACTACAGCCCTCAAGGATTTTATCAAGGGGTATAGTGAACATTTTGAACCCAGAGGTATGACACAGAATTTGATAACATTAAGTCATCATTTTGAATAAGTTCTCTTTAGTTTTGAGCGCAAGTGCGCGCTACTTGAGTTTGCATTGTGTACTTGGGTATACACCAAGTATTGCAGGTGCTAAAGTGACATGCTCGATTCCCCGTCCAGCATGTTTCACGATTATTAGACACCCAAAAAAAACATGTGGGGACCGCTGGTGTAGGGCTGGTAATCCCCGCAAGGTTTTTTTGGTTGTATAGCAGCTGCAAAACATATGGGGCAGAGACTCAAGCATGTCACTCGAGCACCTGCAATACTTGGTGTATACCCAAGCACCCAATGCAAACTCAAGTAGCAAGCACTTGTGCTCAACATTAGTCGCCATATTGTCGTCATTTTTTTTTCTTCACTTTTGAAAAAATCCCAACCCCAATACAACCCTAACCCCAACCCTAATACAACCCCAATCTGAACTCTAACCCTAGCACAATATTAACCCAAGCCTGGCGGTATGATGATAAAGCATTGTTTTTTGCATTTTTTTTAGAATAATATTTATTTATGGGTACAATATATTTTTATTTTTTGGATTCTTTTTTTAAAATATTTTTCCAATATTTGTTTAATTTGTCCCACTATGGAACTTTCACTTATTGCAGTCTGATATCTGGTATTGCAGAGAGATGCAGCAGCATCTCTATGCTATCCAGGTTGTCAGCGCTGCAGACTGAGAAGTTACATTGATTATGCACACTACACATGATCAAAGTAATTTCCTGCTGTCTGGTGACCCAGATGTCGTCACCAGCTCACCATGACAACCACTGAGTGTTAGGTGTTGGGTGTTTGTTGGATTCAAAATGGGTTCAGAGCCATCAGTGGATTCTGTGGTCTTCCATTCCAGTCCAGCCAGGGCTGATGCTGCTCAGCATCATCATCATCAGTCCCAACAACTAGCTTGTGCACAAGATGTACAAGCTGTCTTTTGGGTCTTTGCTCCTAGCAACATGAAGCGTAGGTTGCGGAGGGAAAAAGGGCTGCTACAGCCTAAGTCCAGGATTCACTGCACTGAGCATGCCCGTGACATGGCAGACCGTGATTGGTGGTTTGGGAGTCAGCTGATCTGGTGACCTGGCACCGCCTGATTGGTCATGGGTAACGTCACCAATAGTGCGACGGTGGGCAGGGATTAATATTTAAATAGCCAGCTCACAAACATGGCGGCGCACTCTGATCATTGAGCTGTGGTGGTGTTGTTGTGTGGACGCTTGGTCGTTTGGGCTCCACGTGTGCTTTAGTTTCTGTCAGGCAGGTTTAGAGGGGGATAGGCAGCCTTAGATGAAGGGAGGCAGGTAGCTTCGTCTGACTGTCTGGCTTCGACAAAGGGGTCGCCATACACCCTGAGCAGTCTGCAGACGCTGAATTCCCAGCACCGCCTGTAAGCCACGTGGAAAGATACGTGTATAGTCGAGAGTAGAGAGTCCGGTAGCACGCCGGCTAGGAGCATGAATACGCCGGCGTGTATCACACATGCATCCTAGCACCTGCTGTGTAGTCCCTGTGCTGTAAACAGGGCTACAGATACATTATTTATTGCACATCTCTCGTGCAGTTAATGGAGAGTGCGAATCCCTATTCCCGTTCCAGTGTGCAGTAACACGGAAGGGATTGTTATTTAAGTTGGTTGTTTTACCTTCTCATCCGGAAGGTGTTCGGCCGCAGTCCTCCAGGCTGCATCGCGGTCCCCAGGTTCGGTTGCTTTCCATTATTTAATAAAGTTGTTTGCAACCGTCCCCTTAACAGTATCAGAGTGCCAGGGTCTTGCCGAACATGGCTGACAACCAGCAACTGCAGCTCTATATGTAGCAACATGAGGCTAGACTTAGGACTCTGGAACAAGCTGCCCCGGTGGCTGATATCACTGCAGTAGCTACCCAGGCAGCTTCTCAAGCAGCCAATCTGGTTAACTCGGCTGCGGTGAATGCTACTGCAGCTGCAACCACCCCATTACCCCATTTTGCTCTCCCGGAAAAATTTTCTGGTGACAGCAAATCCGGCAAAGGTTTTATTAATCTGTGCTCCATTCAGTTGGAGATGATGGAGGCACGGTTGCCCTCCGAAAGGGCCAAAGTGGGTTTTGTCATTTCATTACTTTCTCACAGGATCTTGGAGTGGGCTACACCCCTGTGGGAGCGGAGTGACCAGGTAGTGGCTAATGTGGGTCTATTTATTACAGCACTAAAAAATGTCTTCCTAGGTCCTCAGGTCACGCATGATACGGCTCTTAAGCTTCTTGCGTTGGTCCAGGGTTTGGTCACCGCCAGCCACTATGCCATACAGTTCAGAACCTTAGAGGCTGAATTGGATTGGTCTGAGTGGTCTTTAATCCCAGTGTTCTGGAAGGGTCTGGCTGGGCATATTAAAAATGCTCTATCTACCAGAGAGATTCCAACCTCCCTGGAGGAGTTAATCTCTCTCGCTAACCGAATAGATTTGCACCATGCAGAGCACAAGTTAGAGCTGGAGGTCGCCAGACCTCAGTGTCGTGTGGCACCATCCTTCTCGAGACCCATTTCCAAACCCGCGACTACCAACCCGAAGCCTGAGGCTATGGATATATCCCGGACTGAGTCTAGCCCCTCTCGTTCCCGACCTGCACATCTCTTGGAGTACCCCATTAATAAGGGTTCCAAGCAGTCGGGAAAATGAGTGTGTCTAACCGCCGTTCGAGGAGGTGTGTTAGATTCCGGGGCTCCTTCCTCCAAATTATTGTATAAGGTGACATTGTTCTTCGGAACAACCATGGTTACTGCCAAGGCGTGGGTGGATTCTGACGCCGATGGCAATTTTTTGTCATCTACGTTTGCCCAAAAGCACGCCATCCCTATAGAGTTACTGCCAAGACCAATGAACATTGGGGTAGTTAATGGTTCACTCCTGGTCACGCAAATCACCCACCAGTCGATTCCCCTCACCATGTCATTTCCTCAGGGTCACCGGGAGGTTATCTCCTTTCTTATTATTCCCGGTGGATTAGATGAAGTGCTATTGGGTCTTCCATGGTTAGTTGTCACACTCCACAGATCTGACTCCGCTTCTTCTGAATAATGGCCAACATCGGCGCGTTCCGGTTCCTATACCATTTCCTTCTATGGAACCTGGGGTCAGAGATTTGGCTCTGGAGGCGTGGGAGGTTTGGGACCATACCCAGGATGTTATATTTGCCTCCAAGATTCGAATGAGAGAGTCGGCTGACACTGTTCGTCGTCCTGCTCCCGTATTCTATCTGGGCGACAGAGTGTGGCTCACGGCTCGCAATACTAAAATATGCGGGGAATCTGCTAAGTTTGCCCCCCGCTTTATTGGTTCTTTCAATATTTTGGCCCAAGTAAACCCTGTAATGTACCGTTTACAGTTACCACGACACCTGAGGAGTCATGACACTATCCATGTGTCGCTCCTTAAACCCGTTCGCCTGACAAAACTCGCTGAACCCCAACCTGCTACAGACACCAGGGGTGATAATCTCGAGGTGCAGGCTATTATGGGGTCTAAGATGGTTCATGGAAAAAAAGGTTACCCAGTACACTGGAGGGCCATGGATCTGAGGATGTTTCCTGGGAGCCGGTAGACCACATTCATGCTCATCTGCTCATTGAGGAAAATGAGCATCAAGTGGAGGGGGATGTTAGAAGGGGGGGTTTAATGTTAGGCATCAGGTGTTTGCTGGATTTGAAATGGATTCAGAACCATCAGTGGATTCTGTGGTCTCCCATGCTAGTCCAGCTCAGGCTGATGCTGCTCAGCATCATCATCAGTCCCAATGCCTAGCTAGTGCACGAGATGTACAAGTTGTCTCTTGGGTATTTGTTCCTAGCAACATGAAGCGTAGGTTGCGGAGGGAAACAGGGCTGCTACAGCCTAAGTCCAGGATTCACTGCACTGAGCATGCCAGTGACATGGCGGACCGTGATTGGTGGTTTGGGAGTCAGCTGATCCAGTGACCTGGCACCACCTGGTTGGTAGCGGGTGACGTCACCAATAGTGTGACGGTGGGCAGGGCTTAATCTTTAAATAGCCCGCCCACAAACATGGCGGCGTACTCTGATCATTGAGCTGTGATGGTGTTGTGTGGACGCTTGGTCGTTTGGGCTCCACATGTGCTTTAGTTTCTGTCAGGCAGGTTTAGTGGGGGATAGGCAGCCTTAGATGGAGGGAGGCAGATAGCTTTGTCTGACAGCCTGGCTCTGACAAAGGGGTCGCCATACACCCCGAGCAGTCTGCAGACACCGTATTCCCGGCACCGCCTGTAAGCCATGTGGAGAGATACTCCTCAGTCTGGTAGCACGCTGGCTGGGAGCATGTATACGCCGGCATGTATCACACACGCATCCTAGCGCCTGCTGTGTAGTCCCTGTGCTGTAAACAGGGCTACAGATACATTATTTATCGCTCATCTCTCGTGCAGTTAACGGAGATAGTGCGAATCCCTATTCCCGTTCCAGTGTGCAGTAACACGGAAGGGATTATTATTTAAGTTGGTTGTTTTACCTTCTCACCCGGAAGGTGTTCGGCCGCAGTCCTCCAGGTTGCATCGCGGACCCCGGGTTCGGTTGCTTTCCATTATTTAATAAAGTTGTTTGCAACCATCCCCTTAACACCGGGACCCAGCAGAGATGGCGCACGATGCCGGAGAGGAGGTAAGTAATGATGCTTACCTGCCCTTGATCCTGGAATGCTGCGATCAAGTTTGATTACAGCTTTTCGGGGGTTAATGTGCAGGGAGCGATGCAGCATCGCTCCTTGCACATAGTACAGGGTGCTAACTGTGACAATCAGCTTACACCCAGCGGCAATTGCCCCGCACAGCTTCTGTTGCGGGCACGATCACATTGAGCATAATTGTACGTCCCTGGCCCAATAGGCCCAGGGCACAAGGAAGTGCTATTACCGCAAATGTCGGAAAGGGGTTAAAAGTGTAATGTCTTGTATCTTTTGGAATTTAGAGTAAATCCTTACTATTCTTATTCTGTATAAATATTTAAGGCTGACTCTTTTAGTAGTCTCTTTTTCTTTCAAATACCTTTTCCGCTTATTTCTCTAAACTGACCAACTTGAAAATGATAGTGTTAAAATTTTAGCAAGTTCACTGGATTATAAATGTAGCCCTTCAGGGTAAAGGCTTATTAGATTGTCTTTGTCACTGTTTGCTTCTTTCCAGTGTAGATCATTTAGCTTAGCGGGAACATTCATTAAGGGTCATTTAGCTTTTACATTAATCATGAAACTAAAGGGAAACATCTACACATTTTTTGTAAAACTTTAAAATTTTAAGTGCCTGCCACATATCTGATTTCCATCATTTCAGGGTTCCTTCCTATATGTGCCTTGTCATTGTCAAATCCAGGGTTAAATATCCAAAATTTTACCTCCTTAAAATTGCTTTAAACATTTAAGGATCTGTTCACATTACTGCAATGAATTTCATTCTATAGTTATGTTAATAAAGGATAATACCGCTCTAATGAAGAGTAAAAATAGAAAGATGAAAAAGCCAAATCTCTCGAATAAATTCAGCAGAATTTACTTACAGTTAGAACATAAAGAAGTTGACCACTACAATTTTTATTGATGGCCTATCCTAAGGATAGGTCATCAATATCTGATCAGTAGCATTGCGACCATGGGTACCCTGGCCGGTCAGATGTTACCGACGCTGGACAGACGTTCTTGGATGCTGCCAGAACACAGCAGCTCCATCAGAACTATAATGGTTCCTATGCAAATGAGGTCCCAAAGGTCATGTCTCATTTTTACAAATGATAATAGTTAATAATGCTTTTCTTTGAGGCAAATAATTCATTAGAGATAGAAAGCTTGATGATACATAGCTGTTCTCACCTGAAAACAGATTTAGTACCTAAAATACATGTTATATCAACTGAAGATAATAAGAAAAAGTGCCCTACAAATTCATTTGATGGGGACACACTCTAAACAATAACGGCAGATCGGCGGCGGCGGCAGCAGCAGCAGCAGATCAGTGGGTGACCAAGCTCCACAGCTTTCACGGACGGGAGTAAGCTGTGGATTTTGGTCAGCCATTGTAAAAACGACACCCTCCACATCTGATTGGAGGGCTAGCGTCACATGGACACTAGAGCCAATCAGATCTGGGGGGGGGGGGTCGTGACAGAGCTGACACTGCCCCCAGCCAATGGCTGATGCTATATGCATCAGGCCATGCCCAGATGATAAATATTTCACCAATTTCCATTGGTGAAATATTTAATTTATTCCGATTGGCAGTTTCACTAAAGTGAAAGTGTAACTGCCAATCGGAGGGGTCCAAGGCACGGGGGGGTTAAACCACCCCCCGTGGGGTCAACTACAGGTTGTCCAGTTGCAGTAGCAACTGTGACACCTGAGCGACCCTGTTCGCAGGTGCTTCAAGGGCGCGATCCCTCCATGTCACAGACATTGTGACATGGGTCAGGAACGCACCGATTTCCATGTCACAGACGCTGTGACATGGGTCGGGAATTAAAGTGCTTGTACATGAATTCGGAGTTCCCACTATGTTTTAGAATAGATCAGTGAGAAAATTGATTTCTGTTGCGTTTCCATGCACATACCTAATTTTTAACATAATCAGAAGAATCTATTTCAAATGTTTTCTTCTTTATGGCTTTTGTTTGGTTCTCCAATCGTGAGATTTTCTTCATCATAATATTTTGAGGTGGGACTGTTATTAATGCTAGATTTGATTTTAACAATATCCATTTTAATGGTAGATAGAATTTTTTCTACATACGAAATAATAAGTTTCATAAGTTGAAACGAGCATTCATTTAAGATGCTATGCCATCTAGTGTTAAAATCCTCACAAAAACCATGTGTGACAATTTTCTTGATATGCAATCCACATGGGATCATGTGTTTTTCTAGGTAAGATTGCAGTGTGGTACTATCCCACCACGTTTTCATTTCCTTGACCACAAGGTTTTCTAATGATCTCAGGTGTGTGTCCAGAACACGTGGACCACGTCTGCATTTTTTACCCACTCCTGGTTTTGCAAATACTGATTTTAATTATTATTATTATTTATTATTATTGCACCATTTATTCCAAGGCGCTTTACATGTGAAAAGACAAGTACAATAATCATAAACAATACAAGTCACCGACTGGTACAGGAGGAGAGAGGACTCTGCCTGTGAGGGCTCTCAATCTACAAGGGATGGGTGAGGATACAGTAGGGAAGGGCAAAGCTGGCCATGCAGTGGTATGGTGGAGCAGTGGTTACTGCAGGTTGTAGACTTGTTGGAAAAGGTGGGTCTTGTGTAAAATACTGACCAAATTCTGAATGTTAGTGATGAATGGGCGTGCTCGTATAACTCTTTAATCATGCAGCCTCGGCGTATCAAACATACAGTTATATGAAAAAGTTTGGGCACCCCTATTAATCTTAAGCTTAATGTTTTATAAAAATTGGTGTTTTTGCAACAGCTATTTCAGTTTGATATATGTAATAACTGCTGGACACAGTAATGTTTCTGCCTTGAAATGAGGTTTATTGTACTAACAGAAAATGTGCAATCTGCATTCAAACAAAATTTTACAGGTGCATAAGTATGGGCACCCTTATAATTTTCTTGCTTTAAATACTCCTACCTACTATTTACTGACTTACTAAAGCACTTTTTTTGGTTTTGTAACCTCATTGAGCTTTGAACTTCATAGCCAGGTGTATGCAATCATGAGAAAAGCTACTTAAATGGCCACTTGCAAGTTGTTCTCCTGTTTGAATCTCCTCTGAAGAGTGGCATCATGGGCTCCTCAAAACAACTGTCAAATGATCTGAAAACAAAGATTATTCAACATAGTTGTTCAGGGGAAGGATACAAAAAGCTGTCTCAGAGATTTAACCTGTCAGTTTCCACTGTGAGGAACATAGTAATGAAATGGAAGAACACAGGGACAGTTCTTGTTAAGGCCTGAAGTGGCAGGCCAAGAAAAACATCAGAAAGGCAGAGAAGAAGAATGGTGAGATCAGTCAAGGACAATCTTCAGACCACCTCCAGAGAGCTGCAGCATCAACTTGCTGCAGATGGTGTCACTGTGCATCGGTCAACTATACAACACACTTTGCACAAGGAGAAGCTGTATGGGAGAGTGATGCGAAAGAAGCCGTTTCTGCAAGCACGCCACAACCAGAGTCGGCTGAGGTATGCAAAAGCACATTTGGAGAAGCCAATTTCTTTTTGGAAGAAGGTCCTGTGGACTGATGAAACCAAGATTGAGTTGTTTGGTCATACAAAAAGGCATTATGCAAGGCGGCAAAAAAACACAGCACTCCAAGAAAAACACTTGCTACCCACAGTAAAATTTGGTGGACGTTCCATCATGCTTTGGGGCTGTGTGGCCAATGCCGGCACCGGGAATCTTGTTAAAGTTGAGGGACGCATGGATTCCACTCAGTATCAGCAAATTCTTGACAATAATGTTCAAGAATCAGTGATAAAGTTGAAGTTACGCAGGGGATAGATCTTTCAGCAAGACAATGATCCAAAACACCGCTCCAAATCTACTCAGGCATTCATGCAGAGGAACAATTACAATGTTCTGGAATGGCCATCCCAGTCCCCAGACCTGAATATCATTGAACATCTGTGGGATCATTTGAAGAGGGCTGTCCATGCTCGGCGACCATCAAACTTAACTGAACTGGAATTGTTTTGTAAAGAGGAATGGTCAAAAATACCTTCATCCAGGATCCAGCAACTCATTAAAAGCTACAGGAAGCGACTAGAGGCTGTTATTTTTGCAAACGGAGGATCTACTAAATATTAATGTCACTTTTCTGGTGAGGTGCCCATACTTATGCACCTGTCAAATTTTGTTTGAATGCAGATTGCACATTTTCTGTTAGAACAATAAACCTAATTTCAAGGCAGAAACATTACTGTGTCCAACAGTTATTACATATATCAAACTGAAATAGCTGTTGCAAAAACACCAATTTTTATAAAACATTAAGCTTAAGATTAATAGGGGTGCCCAAACTTTTTCATATAACTGTAGATGCCGAGCATGCCACAAATACTCGGCGAGCACCCGAGAGTGCTCGATTAAAAGGTTAAACGAGCAAGCTCGCTCATCACTGCTGAACGTGTGAACGTGGCCTAAGATAATGGACAGGCAGGCGGGTTCTATAACTGATCTAATCATCGGCATCAGCTGTAGGTTAAAATCTACATCAATCTAAGATTAAATCATTTCAATAAATTTAAGATTTTACATCCTTGTCAAGGATAATCTGGTATGCTTCGGAGTGACAATGCCACCTGCCACAATGAAGGTCCTCTCTGACAGTACACGGTGGGCTTGACAATACAGTACATCCAAGGCAAAATGGGCCAGGTCTTACCATAGGTCCAATATGCTGACTCCAGGTACGAATGAATCTGGTTGTTCAGAAAGCGGGTCTCTATTTGTTTATGTGTGTACTGTTGCACAGTAGCTGATAAAACGTTATGTCCATCATGCGAAAACAGATAAGCTTTCTCAAACTGCCAATTGGCAAAAATTGTGGATTGTCCTGATGAAGAAGTGTGTCACTTCGAAACTTGTAAACCTCAGCTCTATATTTCCAGTCTCCTGCTCGTCACTGGACTACTGGCAGTGCAGGTTTTAATTCACTCGTCTACAGCTTCACATGTATTTTTAGATGATGGCCATCCATCCAACATCACACTTGCTGCTTGATGGAAAGGAGTAACTCATCTATTGTATGGCTTTTGCTGCGTATGCTTATATGTTTTAAGACGGCCTGGCAGCGTTTGAGCTTACTGTCAACAAAGACTGAAGGCAGCAGCGAAATAGCTCTGGTCCAGTAGTTGTTGAATGAAAACAACTGAGAGCACGAGTGGATGCAATGTTCTTCCTTGTTGCTGTTGGAGATGGGGTGATATCCATTGAGGAATATTTGGAGGTGGTATAAGAGTAAGTAGGTAAGCGTCACTTGGTGTTGTAATAAGATATAGTGCCAATCTGTGGAGAATCCGTCACCTGTCTTGGTTGCAATGATGCATTTGTCATTTGTGCAATGTTCGTGATAGCTCTTAATAAGTCTTCCACGGACAAGCTTAGCACAAGTTTTTCTGTGTACCAGATTCCAACTTTCTATGGATATCACTCTGTAATCTCTGCATAGGAATCTGGATTTACATAAAGGCCCCTAGGTTGGATCCATGGAGCAGTATGCTGACCGGTTGAGTAAATTGGCAGCAAGAAAAGTTCTTCACGCAGGGTCATTACCACGACGTCATATCAGGGACATAATAAAAAAGCATGTGAGTTTTCAAAATACAAGGTAAGGTCAGGAAACGTGATGATCAAAGCAACACTACAAGAGCAATATAGCATAGATGTATATAAATATTTGTGTGAGATATTGATACAGGTACATAAATAGAAGCAGCTTCAGTCAGGCTAATCAGCAAGGAGCAAATTCAAACTGGAGAAAGAAGTAATTCTTAACCCCTTAAGGATGGAGTCAATTATGTCCTTAATGATCGGGCCAAATTTTACAATTCTGACCAATGTATGAGGTAGTAACTCTGGAATGCTTCAACAGATCCCACTGATTCCGAGATTGTTTTTTGTGACATATTGTACTTCATCATAGTGGTAAAATTTCTTCGATAAAACTTGTGTTTACTTGTGAAAAAAATGGAAATTTGGCAAAAAATGTTAAACATTTTGCAATTTTCAAACTTTTAATTTTCATGCCCTTAAATCAGAGAGATATGGCACACAAAATAGTTAATAAATAACATTTCCCACATGTCTACTTTACATCAAAACAATTTTGGAAACAAAATTTTTTTGTTCGGAAGTTATAAGGGTTAAAAGTTGCTCAGCGATTTCTCATTTTTCCAACAAAATTTACAAAACCATTTTTTTAGGGACCACATCCCATTTGAAGTCACTTTGAGGGGTCTTTATGACAGAAGATACCCAAAAGTGACACCATTATAAAACTGCACCCCTAAAGTTGCACAAAACCACATTCAAGAAGTTTATTAACCCTTTATATGCTTCACAGGAACTGAGGCAACGTGGAAGGAAAAAATGAACATTTAACTTTTTTTCGCAAAATGTTTACTTCAGACCCAATTTTTTTTATTTTCGCAAGGATAACGAGAAATAATGGACCACAAGCTTTGTTGTGCAATTTCTCCTAAGCACGCTGATACCCCAAATGTGGGGGAAAACCACTTTTTGGGCGCATGACAGGATTCAGAAGGGAAGGAGCACCATTTGACTTTTTGAATGTAAAATTTGCTCGAATAATTATGTCGTGATTTGGAGCCCCTGATGTGCCTAAACAGTGGAAACCCCCCTCAAGTGACCCCATTTTGGAAACTAGACCCCTTAAGTAACTAATCTAGATGAGTGGTGAACACCTTGAACCCCCAGGTGCTTCACAGAAGTTTATAACGTAGAGCCGTGAAATTAAGAAATCAAATTTTTTTCCACAAAAATATACTGTTAGTGCCAATTTTTTTTATTTTCACAAGGGTAACAGAAGAAATTGGACCCCAAAATTTGTTGTACAATTGCTCCTGAGTACGGACATACCCTATATGTAGAGGAATACTATTGTTTGGGTGCACGGCAGGGCTTGGAAAGGAAGAAGTGACGTTTGGAAGGCAGACTTTGATGGAATGGTCTGCGGGTGTCATGTCACGCTTGGAGAGCCCCTGAAAATTTTCATTTTTTTCACGAAAATGTAGTTTTAGCTCCAAATTTGTAATTTGTGCAATGGATAATAGAAAAAAATGGACCCCATAATTTGTTATGCCATTGCTCCCGAATGCAATGATGCCCCATATGTCATCAGAAATTACTGTTAGGCTACATGTCAGGGCTGAGAAGGAAAGAGCACTATATGGCTTATGGAGCATAGATTTTGGTAGAATAGTTTGTGGGTGACATTTGCAGAGCCCCTAAAGTGCCAGAAAAGCAGAGAAACCCCAAAAGTGACCCCATTCTAGAAATTACACATCTCAATGAATTCATCTACTGCTGCAGAGACTACTATGCAACAACCACACCAGGCTTTATTCTGGAAAATTCCAAATATGCCAGATTAGTGCCCATACATTGTGCCCCCATAAAGTGTAGTGCCCCCATACATTACTCCTGGTGACATACACCCCATAAATTAAGTGCTCTCCCTGCTACAATAATGCCAAACATGTGACCGCTTACTGCAGTTTAGGGACAGTGGGGCTCAGAAGGAGAGGGCTTTGGATTTGGGAGCACAGAATTCACTGGATTTTATTTGAGGGGGTGGGAACAATATTGCTTTTCTAGAGTCTTTGTTCTACCAGTAACGTGGACTCCTGTAGTCCCCGTGACAGACGACGGACCTGAGATGGGGCTGGTTTTGTGTTGGATAAATTAGGGGTTTTATTGGTAACATTTTGGGGCACATAATTTTTGATTGCTTCCAGAATAAGACTGGATCGCTTATCTACTCTGAGCACTTATGACGGGGTTTCCGTGTAAATCCCACAAAAATATGATTCAGATGAAACCCCCAACGGAACCACCCACCACTAAGAGGCAGAAGGAGACACTTTGGAGTCTGTTTGATGTCTGCTCCGGTGGTCTCCATCTTTTAGGCGCACACAGATCTGTGGTCGTCCACACTTGTGAGCTAAAAAAAAGCCTAAAATGATGGTACGCCACCGGAACAGAGACCAGTACAAAGGGACTCTATCGGCCTCATAAGTGAGTGGTTCCATCTGGATTTTTTATTGTCTGATTTGTGGTTTTGGTGAATTTACACGGAAACCCTAATGTAAGCGCTCAGCGGAGAGCGCAGGATAAACGTGAGCCGAGCCTTATTCCGATTTTTTTTGGAGGCAGAATGAAGAAATAGACAGCAGTACCAGAATAGTTCTTTTATATTTATTTTTTTGCGGTTCACCGTGCGATATAAGTGATAAGGCGGATTTATTCTTCGGGTAGGTGCGATTACAGTGATACCAGATTTATTTAGGTTTTTTTTTAGGTTTTGCTGCTATCACACAGTAAAAATGCTTTTTTTTATAAAATGTAGTTATTTTTCTCGCCAGCTGTAACTTTTTCTTTTTTGGTGAACAGAGCTGTATGATGACTTATTTTTTGCAGGACGAGTTGCAGGTTGGTACCATTTTGGGGCACATAGTACTTTTTGATAGCTTTTTATTAAGATTTTTCAGACACAGAATGAGCAGAAACCAGTTATTCAACTATTATTTTTATTTATTTATTTCTTTTGCGCCATTCCCAATCTGGTTAAAGTGATATTATAGATTTTTTCATCGGGTCGGTACGATTACAGCGATGCCAGATTTATGTTTTATGCTTTGCTATGTTTACAGACTAAAAACAGTATTTTACAAAAGAGAAAAAACTTGATTTTGCATCGTCACATTCTGAGAGCTGTAACATTTCTATTTTTTTTGCCGAATGAGCCATATTATGGCTTGTTTTTTGCAAGATGGTTTGACTTTTTTATTCATATAATTTTTTTTTACATACGACTTTTTGATTGCTTTTTACTCACTTTTTTGTGAGTCAGTATGATGAACAAGCGTCATTTTTGGCGTGTTTTTTTTTTTACGGCATAAAACGGACTAAATAATGCAACAGTTTTATAGAGCAGGTCGTTCCGGACGCGGCGATACCAATTATGCGTAGGTTTTTTTGTTTATTTTTGTTTTATCACAAACGCTGCGTTTTGAGCGGCGAAACAGATTTTGGTGATTTGTGTGCAGATTTTGTGTGTTTTCTTTTACTTTTTTTACTTATTTTAATTAACTTTTTTTAACTTTTTCACCAAGTCCCACTGTGGGACATGTATAATTTTCACTTTGATCGCTGGTCTCATACACTGCAGTACTCCTGTAGTGCAGTGTATGAGACTTGTCAGTGAGTCACTGAACTCACTGATTCTGCCTGTGAGATACAGCTGACACGCATGAATCGCCGCTGCCGGGCGGCGCTATACTCTTATTCCACAGTGACGCATTTTCACAGAGCTGTGGAATAAGTACCCTTAATTACCGCCGTAAGGGGTTAGGCAGTGAAGGCACAGCATCGCTCAGTGACAAAAACAAAAACAGAGGGGGCAGGTACTGACATGGATGTCACAACATTGCTGCTGCCCAAAACATAGAACCAGTCGACCGGGAAAGACGTGTACTGTCATTGTCCATATTTGCAACTGTGTTGGTACTGCAGTGCACTTTTGATCTCAATGACATGTCCTTGGAACAGCCCACACTCTTCTACATGTAAGAGCCCAAAACAGGTACCCCTTTTTGTGAGAAATAATGATGGCTGGGTATTTTCTATCGAGACATGCCATCATATCCCAAAAGGCAGTGGAGTCCAATAAGTCATATGGCTTGAGCAGAGTTTGTGTTGGGGTAGGAGAAGGTAAGTGTGTCACCCTGGCCTGGATGCCACAAAATGTAATAAAGCTGTGTCTGAGAGCAAGGGGGAGGTTCTCTAGTCAGGGGAACATTAGCATGCAGTACCTCCTGTCTCAGGCCAGTAGGGGGAGCAGGCTGCCCCTATAAAAGCTGCTACTGGGGGCAGGGTTAGAGAGAGCTGGACGACCTGTCTCAGGATTCAGGTCCCAGAGCAGAGAGGGACAGTTGTATTGCACCTAAGAGGAAGTGTGGCAGGAGGAGAGCCACAAGCCAGAGACAAGAGGCGAAGAGAGCCTGTCTTGGCAGATAACGGACTTAATTTACCAGACTTTGGTGTCTGAGGCTGGGAGGATTCCACATCCCCCAGCAGATAACCACTCCGCAGGGGACTGCATATTCCTTGGCCTAAGAAGCCTGGAGGCCCTGCCACAACAGAAGGGACCAGCAAAGCCGTACAAGGCTGGGAGCAGAAAGGAACCCACGTCGCAGGCCATACAGGCGAGAATACACGGAAAGCTCGGAAACGTGGGCTGTTACCCTATAACGAGGAGATAGCCAGAAGGAGCACAGAAAGCACAGAAGGCCTACACCCTCACCCTGACCAGGGCCAATTTCCCCGTTGCTCTCAGACATCCAGGTCCCCTCCTAGCTGGGACTCTTTGTGGGTCAATTTACCTGTTCTAGTAAAGACCCTGGACTGCAACCTGTTTTCTGCGTGCTCCTTGCTCCTCCAGCACTATCAGCACTGGGACTCTCACTACCATCACTCCCAACATCCACTACACTGCCCTGGTGCCGCACTCTTCCCGTGGGGAGTCACACCATCCCAGCTGCATACATCATCAGCCCCAGTGGTCTGCCTTGCAGCGGCTGTTCCTAATGACCGCAAATCCACGGGTGGCATAGTCGGACATAATCAATAGCACATAACGGACTACCACTGGCCTGACCACCCTGAGCCACGGAACCGGGTTGCCACTACTACTCCCATCGTTCCCTATTGCCCGGATCCGAGTGCCCTACGGCCCAGGGGGAGAGTCAGCTTTGGCGTAGTCGGCAGGATTGCAACCAACCCGCCACAAACGGGTATTGCGTGCCTGAAAAAGACTTTGCACTTACCTGAAAAGAGGTTTCCCACTGTCCGGAGCCGTTTCCCGCCATTTCCAGCCGTCTCCCGCCATCTTCCATCGGTTCCCGCCATCTTCAGCCGTTTTCCCGCCATCAGACACCATCTTCAGGATGCCGAGCGGGATGAAGAGGGGCGTGGACGTCCAAACCGCGCGAGATCCGAAGCTCCGCCCCATTCACCGACGCTGCGCAAGGTCCTGGAAGGGAGAGAGAGCGACGCTGACGTCATCAGGACGTGATGCAAAGTCCTCGTCCAGAGCAGCAGCAGCGGAGCCGCGGCCTACAGAAGAGGATCGTCGGAAGGTAGGCCAAGCTTAACTAGGGGGGAGGAAGATGTCGGACACAGAGGCGCCCACTACCACCAACGAAGCTGCAGCAGCGGTGATGCCCTTTTCCCTGCCCTACATCCCTGGAGCGGCCTGGCTGCCCAAGTACTCAGGGGAGCCCCATGCCCTAACTGACTTTAAGGAAAGGCTGTACAGTTTGTTCCAAGTCTACCCCCTTACAGAGGAACAGAAGGTCAGCATACTAACAGGGCAGTTAACAGGCGCAGCCCAAAGGGAGGTAAAATCATGGCCCACTGAGGAGAAAAGGACTGTGAAGGGTATTCTGGCCCAGCTGCGGGGTACCTTTGACACACGTACCTCCGCTGAGATTAAAATGAGGTTCTATGCATGTAAGCAGCGGGCACAGGACAGCATCAGAGACTATGCCCTAAATCTGCAGGAAGCCTTGAGGGCTATTCAACAAACTGACCCTGGCAGTGTGCAGGAAATGGATAAGCTGCTAACAGAACAATTCATAGAAGGTCTGCTGTCTTGCGCCCACAGGGCCCAACTGCGCCTCATGTTCTTTCAGAACCCCGACCTGACCTTTGCCCAATTTAAGGACAGGGCCATAAGGGTGATCCGTGAATCTGCAACCAGTGGCGCTATAAACCCCCGGCGCCCTGCTCTCAGCTACCACCAGGAGGCGGCGCCCTCCTCTATGGACCCCGTGGGGGCTGATGCACAGGCCCTGAACCAAGCCCCGTCGAAAGACCTGCACCACCAAGTCCAGGAGCTGACCAGGAGCGTCGCGGCGTTGACCAGGACCGTCCAGGCATTGCAAGTGGACCCGTCAAGACCCATCAAGCTGGCTTCAAGTCCGGAGGATGTCCCGTGGCGTTGACAGAGGAGGATCCCGTCTTTCCGAGGGAGGCCCACAGACCGCTATGCAGAGGATGGACAGCCCATTTGCCGCCGATGCAACCAGCCCGGACACATTTCCAGGTACTGTAATTTAAACGGGTCCAACCTGGGGCAGAGGGCCAACCCCCAGGCATAAGATCACCAGGCCCTTACAATTGGCGTAATAAGTACGTTGGGGGGCGCCCGGTTTTACCCGTGGTGCTGGACGGTATCCCCATGAGCGCCTTGCTGGATACTGGGTCGCAAGTAACCACTATCCCTTATGTACTTTTTAAGCAGTATTGGACTGATGCTGATATCACACGGTATCCAGACAGTAACTTTAGCATCATCGCCAGTAATGGCTTACCCGTGCCGCAGTTGGGGTTCAAGGAGATGACCATTAAGATTGGTAAAGTTGAACTGCCGGCACAGGGAGTAATTGTTGTGGACATTGTCCGTCGTGAAAGTCACCCTAAAATAACTGTGGGTACTAACGTGATCGAAAATTGTCTTTCAGAAGTAATTGTAATTCTACAACAGATGGCGGTGAATGCTAGTTCCAGCCAACAGAGAGTCCTCAACAAGGAGATAAAAGCCCTGATGAGACGGCAGCAGGTAGAACTGTCTGGTGGTGAGATCGGTAGCGTAAGACTGAGTGACCCATTCCCATTTCCATGCCTCCCAAAAGTGAAATGATGATCTGGTGTCGGACTGCAATTGGGTTGAGAGGTAGAGACTACCAAGCCATGGTAGAACCCGTGTACTCAGACAGCAGGCCCACCATTTTGACAGCCCGGGGGTGGTTGATGTCCGTCATGGGAGGGTGCCCGTCCACATCCTCAACATTGGGGAAAGGGAGGTACACTTACCCAGATACGCTACACTCGCCAAGCTGTTTGTGGTCGAACACAAAGCTATCAGGGCCGTGGGACCCTTGCCTCCATCTCCTCAGGCGGAGGGGAATGGCTCCCAGAAACAAAAGGAGGACTGGTGCCAGAAACTCCATGTGGGTGCTGACTCCACTCCCCTGCACCAAAAACAAGGAGTCTACCGGGTGGTACAGGAGTACGAGAGAGTCTTTAGTAAGCACCCGCTAGACTTTGGCAGAGTAAAGGGGATAGAACACCACATCCCCACAGGGAGCCACCCACCAATAAAAGAGAGACACAGGCCTGTACCCCCTGCACATTATCAGAAAGCCAAGGGTATGCTGCAGGAAATGAAAGAAGCTGGGGTCATTAGAGATAGCTGTAGCCCCTGGGCAGCCCCCCTGGTTCTGGTAAAAAAGAAAGACGGCACCATGAGAATGTGCGTGGACTATAGACAAATCAACCGTATCACCCACAAAGACGCATATTCGCTGCCTAGAATAGAGGAGTCTTTAGCCGCACTAAAATCAGCTAACTTCTTTTCTACTTTGGACCTTACTAGCGGGTACTGGCAGGTTCCTGTGGTAGAGGCTGACAAGGAGAAGACCGCCTTCACCACCCCGATGGGACTGAGTGAGTTCAACTGTATGCCCTTCGAGCTCTGCAACGCACCAGGGACCTTCCAGAGGCTGATGGAATGCTGTCTAGGGCACCGAAACTTCGAGACGGTCCTCCTTTACCTGGACGACGTGATCGTCTATTCAAAGACCTACGAGGACCATCTAAAGCACCTGGCCGAGGTGTTCGAAGCCCTGGCAGGCTATGGCCTGAAGGTGAAACCATCGAAGTGTCACCTGTTGAAACCAAAGGTCCAGTACCTAGGGCACGTGGCAAGCACGGAAGGAGTGGCCCCCGACCCTGACAAGGTCACAGCAATCAAGAGCTGGCCGAGCCCCTCGAACATCAAAGAGGTGAGACAGTTTCTCGGGTTGGTAGCCTACTACCGAAGGTTCATCCCCGGGTTCACTAAGATGGCAGCTCCTATGCAGGACCTCCTGATTGGACAGTCTAAGTCAAGAAGTCAAAAGCCACCCTTCAAGTGGGATAAACCGGAAGAGGAGTCCTTCCGCCAGCTAAAGATGGCCCTCACGGGGGATGAGATCCTGGCCTACCCTGATTATGACCAGCCTTTCATTCTCCACACAGACGCCAGTAATGTGGGACTGGGAGCCGTACTGTCCCAAAACCAACAGGGCAGAGAACGGGTGATCTCATACGCCAGCCGGAAGCTGAGGCCCACCGAGAGGAACCCAGAGAATTACAGCTCCTTCAAGCTAGAATTCTTGGCGGTGGTGTGGGCCGTGACGGAACGCTTCAAGCATTACCTGGCCTCCGCAAAGTTCACGGTGTACACGGACAACAACCCGTTAACACATCTAGACAATGCAAGACTTGGTGCCTTGGAACAGCGGTGGATGGCCCGTCTCTCCAACTATGACTACGTGATCAAGTACCGGGCAGGCAAAACCAATGCCAACGCGGACGCCCTATCAAGGATGCCTCACTTACCTGAAGGTGACGAAGACCCAGAAGAGCTGGAGGAGGTAGAACTCCCCGCGTTTCACCGGTATGGAGCCGCTCAATACTCCCACCACGTGAAGGAGGAGGATCTAACAACCGTGATGATCAATCCCCTACCTCACCACAGCTGGGCCCAGACCCAAGATAGTGACCCTGCAATCCGCCTGGTGAAAGATCTGCTGACCCGGGAAGACGCCCACTTAGATCCAGATGCCCCAGAGGAAGCCAAGCAGCTATGGAAAGAGAAGAGCAAGCTGTTCCTCTACGAAGGCAAGTTGTGCAGAAGGATTGTCAACCACCGGACGCACGAGCTGACCTGGCAAGTCATGGTCCTAAGGCGAGACGCAGCTATGGTCCTGGGGGCTTACCATGACAGAGCGGGACACTTCGGTTGGAAGAAACTGGAGTTCCTACTAAGAGGAAGGTTCTTTTGGGTCGGCATGAGAGGAGCTGTAGAAAAATGGTGCAGAGACTGTGGCCCTTGTCACCTAAGGAGGAAGGACCGTGCCAGCCAGAAGACGCCCTTGAGGCCCATCGTCACCACGCAGCCTCTTGAGCTGGTAGCTCTGGACCATGTCAAATTGGCTCCCAGCCGGTCAGGATACATCTATGCCCTGACAATCGTGGACCACTATTCCCGTTTTCTAGTGGTGGTCCCGGTAAAGGACTTGACAGCCCAAACAGCGGCCAGAGCCTTCCAGCAATACTTCTGCCATCCACACGGGTATCCGGAACAGGTCCTGACAGACCAGGGTCCAGCGTTCGAGGCTGAAATCTTCCAGGAGTTCTGCAACCTCTATGGCTGTAAGAAGATTCGGACAACGCCTTACCACCCACAAACCAACGGGATGTGTGAGAAGATGAACAATATTGTTATTGATCTCCTGAAGACGATGCCCCTGGAGGAACGCAGCCTGTGGCAAGAAAAACTGCCGGACCTGATAGACTTATACAATCATATCCCGGTGAATGCTACCAACTGCACCCCGGCTTACCTGATGCGAGCCAGACCAGGTAAGCTGCCCGTAGACCTGGAGATGGGAGTCCTAACACCTCCCCGGATGCAGACTGGGATACGGAAAGGCAACTGCAGTACAAGAAGGTACAGGAGAGTGTGGAGAAGAGCCTGGCCCAGGTGAGAGAGAGGCAAGAAAAACTCTTCAACCAACACGCCCCTGCTGGTCCCCTAGAACCTGGTGAGCAAGTCCTGAAGCGGAAGAGAAGGCTACATAAGTTGGACGACCAGTGGGAAAGGGAACCCTACACCGTACTGCAGTCTGATCACGACAACCCGAACGTGTGCGTGATCACCAAGGACGGAGGAGAAACCACTAGTACCGTCTCCAGAGACCACCTCAAAAGGTGCCCCGAGCAACTCCGTAGTGCAGAAGAGGATCAGAGTGACCTTGAACCCGCAGAGGACAAGGAAGAAATGATCAGCACTGTTCTCGGAGAGTTCCCTCAGTCCTGGACTCGCATAAATGATGCCATAGTGGTACCCGTCCTGCATTTCCTGCAATCGGCACAGCAACAACCAACACCATAGCCGGAAGGTGAAGAGGAGCAAGCGGTTCCAGAGGCAGAAGAGCCTGAACCAGCAGCCCAGGAGAATCAACCCTCTGCTGACAGTGAGCCTGCCATGCCTGCGGTAAGCCAAAGAACCCGCAGACAGCTGCCTGCCCTACCTGTACACCCAGCTGGTAGCTGTACCCCTAAATCTAGTGGGAAAAGCAGAGTCAGTCCACCACCAGACAGTGGGTTAAGGAGGTCAACCAGGAGCACAAAGGGGCAGATACCCGCTCGCTGGAGAATATAGGGTACACTAAAATTGTAAATAACCCTGTTGACAAATGTTGAAATGTTTGCCAAGTTACATGCATGTTTGGTAATTCTGCTACCGTAAGGACTCACAGGTTATGGACTTTTTATAACCGGGACCTTTTATGGACTGCTTTCGGAGCCTCGCCCAGGAATGAACTAAGACTGTAAAGGACTTGGGGTAGGACAGACCCCCACCTGGTTAAGGCTCCCCGTTGTATTGGTGATATGGACACAAGGTCACAGACCACACTGTGACCTTAAGAACTCAAGCTGTGCGTCGTCTGTCTGTTAATGTTTTATGGTTATGCATATTGTCTTTGTTTATTGTTTAGTCCCGGAGTACTAAATTTTACTAGGGGAGAATGTGTCACCCTGGCCTGGATGCCACAAAATGTAATAAAGCTGTGTCTGAGAGCAAGGGGGAGGTTCTCTAGTCAGGGGAACATTAGCATGCAGTACCTCCTGTCTCACGCCAGTAGAGGGAGCAGGCTGCCCCTATAAAAGCTGCTACTGGGGGCAGGGTTAGAGAGAGCTGGACGACCTGTCTCAGGATTCAGGTCCCAGAGCAGAGAGGGACAGTTGTATTGCACCTAAGAGGAAGTGTGGCAGGAGGAGAGCCACAAGCCAGAGACAAGAGGCGAAGAGAGCCTGTCTTGGCAGATAACGGACTTAATTTACCAGACTTTGGTGTCTGAGGCTGGGAGGATTCCACATCCCCCAGCAGATAACCAGTCCGCAGGGGACTGCATATTCCTTGGCCTAAGAAGCCTGGAGGCCCTGCCACAGCAGAAGGGACCAGCAAAGCCGTACAAGGCTGGGAGCAGAAAGGAACCCACGTCGCAGGCCATACAGGCGAGAATACACGGAAAGCTCGGAAACGTGGGCTGTTACCCTATAACGAGGAGATAGCCAGAAGAAGCACAGAAAGCACAGTAGGCCTACACCCTCACCCTGACCAGGGCCAATTTCCCCGTTGCTCTCAGACATCAAGGTCTCCTCCTAGCTGGGACTGTTTGTGGGTCAATTTACCTGTTCTAGTAAAGACCCTGGACTGCAACCTGTTGTCTGCGTGCTCCTTGCTCCTCCAGCACTATCAGCACTGGGACTCTCACTACCATCACTCCCAACATCCACTACACTGCCCTGGGGCCGCACTCTTCCCGTGGGGAGTCACACCATCCCAGCTGCATACATCATCAGCCCCAGCGGTCTGCCTTGCAGCGGCGGTTCCTAATCACCGCAAATCCACGGGTGGCGTAGTCGGACATAATCAATAGCACATAACGGACTACCACTGGCCTGACCACCCTGAGCCACGGAACCGGGTTGCCACTACTACTCCCATCGTTCCCTATTGCCCGGATCCGAGTGCCCCACGGCCCAGGGGGCGAGCCATAAGTATATCTGATTATATGGTTTGGAAATAGGGTAAGTCTATGGTGTCAAAATTTTTTGAAAATGAAAAACTCCTTTAATGTTGAAGAATTAAGAAAAAATTGAACAGTAGTGTAATCCTCCCAAATCCATTTTTGCTTTATAGTAGTAACACCCAGGGCTTTGTTTTTTCACACAATCTTCAATCTATAACTCTCGCTGACTTTCAAATAATTATTTGAGACCAATCTCTGGAGCCTTATTTCTCTTACTACAACCTTTCACACAGAAAACAACTTCAGCTCTCTCTAGCCCTTGTTCTCTGGCATTTTTGCTCTACCCTACCCATACCCTGCTGTCCAAAGCTTCACTTCTATTTATCCCTTTACCTAAATCAAATCCCTTCCCTTATCCCTATGTCAAGTGCATTGTCTCTTTTCAGCTAGACTCCAATAGCCTTACTCCTGTTTCTCCAGACCTTGCACTTCAAATACTTTGTCATACTTTAACTTGACCATACTTTTTTAAAACTGGTACAACTACTTCTTCTAGAGACTATATTAAAAGACATAAATAGATAAAATGCAGACAGAACAGACAAAAACATTGGTACAAAATGTGTGCACAGCAATGCATATAGTTATCGGTGTATATTTCAATCCTGCACAGACCTATAATAGAAAAAGGTTATTTTCCTTTAAGCAATGCAGGTGTGTATATTACAAAAAATGGGCTTTAAATTAGCAGCTTAACATCACACAGGGTGCATGAGTCAGATAGGCATAACCAGGTCATTATAAAACTGTTATGAGTACATAGGTAATGTGTCTATCCAATATATCCAATATAATGACCATGGCTTTCCAGAGAGCAGGATGAAGAAAAAGAATAAAAAGAACAGTGCAGCAGGCTGGCACACAGGAACCCCCTTGGACCCCAATGCACGTTTTGCTTTTCAGTGTTACAGCTTCATCATGGGGGATATGGCACTAAGCCAGAACAGGACCTTAAATTCTCATGGTAACAGGTCACATGGTGTGAAAGTGACCAATGATACAGCCTTCCCAGCACATGTGCACTGTCAGTCGCAACCAGCAAAGACCTAAAGTGTAGGTCACATGGAAATAACACACCACTCCCATATTGATGACACTCGTCGGCGCGTGCGCGCCCGGGCACACGCAGTTCGGCGATCCATCAGAGGCGTCACCGTCAGTGTGCGTGCGCGGAAGCCGGGACGCGTCACCATGGCACCCGCGCACGCACACAACAGCACAAGATGCCCCGTGGATCCCGGACATACGGCGGCCGGCGCGTGCACGCGCACTGCGTCACAGAACAATGCAACAACATAACCATGGATCCCAGAGCATAATTGATATAATGCAACCTTTCAATATATACATGAATGACCACATATGGTAACCCCTGCACAAAGGCAAATAACAAATAACAGATCAACAGTAATATTATTATTATACAATGTTGCCTGGAGTAGATGTTTTGCATAAGAAGAGGGGTGATCCATATGTTCTAAACATGAATGATAGAGTCCAATTGCCCCGGGAAAAATAAGTGAGGTATTGATCTGATTCAAATGACCATGAGAATAGGTCACTAATAGAGATGAGCGGTGTTCGACTAGAACTGTTCGCCAATCTCAAATTCGAGCTGTTTTGGGCGGTGTTCGAGTTGTTCGACGAACCCGAACGATTTGCAAAAAATTAGGCTGTTCGAGGTTATGTTCGATAACTGTTCGTGCACCAAAAGCGTGTCCTGCATGTTTGGCGCTATTTTGAGCACCAATCATGCAGGGATTGCCTGCCACTCACTGTAATGCCACAGCCATGGTGGTTGTGGCATTACAGTGATTGCCCAAATCGATGGGAACAGTGCCCACAGTGAAACATGAAAAGCCGGCAATTCAGCAGCGGCATACACCGGTACCCGACAATTTAGAACAGAAAGAATAGAGATTCACACATAGATTAGATAGATAGAAACATGTCAGTCACATATATATGAAGTACAGTGACAGTGTTGCTTACTGTACTTGTCATTTAGTGTAAAGGATTTATTTAAAAAAATAATAGTGTTTTCATGCACTGTCTCTTTAAAAAAGCCTGCCGGCAATTCAGCATCTGTACCCGACAATTTAGAATAGAAGGAATAGAGCTTCAAACATAGATTAGATAGATAGAAACATGTCAGTCACATATATATGAAGTACAGTGACAGTGTTGATTACTGTACTTGTCATTTAGTGTTAAAATAAAGGATTTATTTAAAAAAAAATTGGCGTGGGGTTCCCCTTAATTTTAGTCTCTAGCGGAAGTTAAGCAGACGGCTGGGGCAGATGTTTGAAGCCTGGGAAGGGAGCTTCCCAGGCTACTAATATCAGCCCCCAGCTGAATATCTAGCCTTTACTAGCTATTAAAATGGGGGACCCCCCAAAAAAAATGACGTGGGGTCCCGCCTTTTTTAATAGCTAGCAAAGGCTAGGCAGACAGTTGGGGACTGATATTAATAGCCCAGGAAGGGTACCATGAATATTGGCCCCCTCCCAGGCTAGAAACACCAGCGGTCAGCCGCCCCAGAAATGGCGCATCCATAGGATGCGCCAATTCTGGCACTTAGCCTCGCTCTTCCCACTGCCCTGTAGCGGTGGCAGTGGGGTAATAGGGCTGGGGTTGATGTCAGCTTATAATGCCAGCTGACATCAAGCCCAGGTTAGTAATGGAGAGGCGTCTATAAGACACCCCCATTACTAACCCCATAGTCAAAGTTAAAAGAAAACACAAACACCCAGAAAAAAGTCATTTAATTGAAATAAACACACAATTCTTTATTGTTATAAATTAAACCATACTTACCGTCACGCCCATTCCAGCTGAAGCCAATGATCTCCTGCAATAAAAGAAACATAATAAAGCAACCTCATCCTTACCTTTCCATGGTTCCCAGGACGGCTCCAGCTCTGCTACATCGAGATGACAGGCTGGACCGCAGCAGAAAGCTGCCATCCAGCCTGTCATCCCGCAGACACTGAGAAGCGCAGGCATGCTTGTGCTCCTCAGTGTCAGGCTGTGACGGCATCCAGATGAGCCGAGTTCATGTCCAATGAACTCGGCTCACCTCATGCACGTCACTGACAGCGTGGGAAAATTCTCCTGCACTCAGCGCTTCAGCGTGAGAATTTTCCCACGCTGTCAGTGACGTGCATGAGGTGAGCTCATGTCCAATGAACTCAGCTCACCTCATGTACGTCACTGACAGCGTGGGAGAATTCTCACGCTGAAGCGCTGAGTGCAGGAGAATTTTCCCACGCTGTCAGTGACGTGCATGAGGTGAGCCAAGTTCATTGGACATGACCTGGGCTCATCTGGATGCCGTCACAGAGAGACACTGAGGAGCGCAAGCAAGCCTGCGCTTCTCAGTGTCTGCGGCATGGCAGGCTGGATGGCAGCGTTCTGCTGCGGTCTAGCCTATCATGTGAATGTAGCAAAGCTGAAGCTGTCGTGGGAACCATGGAAAGGTAAGGATGAGGTTGCTTTATTATTTAACTTTTATTGCAGGAGATCGTTGGCTTCAGCTGGAATGGGCGTGATGGTAAGCATGGTTTAATTTAGAACAATAAAGAATTGTGTGTTTATTTCAATTAAAGGACTTTATTCTGGGTGTTTGTGGTTTTTTTTAACTTTCACTATGGGGTTAGTAATGGGGGTGTCTTATAGACGCCTCTCCATTACTAACCTGGGCTTGATGTCAGCTGGCATTATAAACTGACATCAACCCCAACCCTATTACCCCACTGCCACCCCTACAGGACAGTGGGAAGAGCGAGGCTAAGTGCCAGAATTGGCGCATCCTATGGATGCGCCATTTCTGGGGCGGCTGAGGGCTGGTGTTTCTAGCCTGGGAGGGGGCCAATATTCATGGCACCCTTCCTGGGCTATTAATATCTGCCCCCAGCTGTCTGCCTAGCCTTTGCTAGCTATTAAAATAGGGGGGACCCCACATCATTTTTTTGGGGGGGGGTCCCGCATTTTAATAGCTAGTAAAGGCAAGGTATTCAGCTGGGGGCTGATATCAGTAGCCTGGGAAGCTCCGTGGGTGTTACTCTCTTCCCAGGCTTCAAACATCTGCCCCAGCCGTCTGCTTAACCTCCGCTAGAGACTAAAATTACGGGGAACCCCACGCCAATTTTTTTTTAATAAATCCTTTATTTTAACACTAAATGACAAGTACAGTAATCAACACTATCACTGTACTTCATATATATGTGACTAACATGTTTCTATCTATCTAATCTATGTGTGATGCTCTATCTTTCTGTTCTAAATTGTCGGGTACCGCTGCTGAATTGCCGGCCGGCTTTTTTAAAGAGACAGTGCATGAAAACACAATTATTTTTTTAAATAAATCCTTTACACTAAATGACAAGTACAGTAGCCAACACTGTCACTGTACTTATTATATATGTGACTGACATGTTTATATCTACCTATCTATGTGTGAAGCTCTATTCTTTCTGTTCTAAATTGTCGGGTACCGCTGCTGAATTGCCGGCCGGCTTTTTTAAAGAGACGGTGCACGAAAACACTATTATTTTTTTAAATAAATCCTTTACACTAAATGACAAGTACAGTAACCAACACTGTCACTGTACTTCTTATATATGTGACTGACATGTTTCTATCTATCTAATCTATATGTGATGCTCTATTCATTCTTGTCTAAATTGTCGGGTACCGGTGTATGCCGCTGCTGAATTGCCGGCCGGCTTTTTTAAAGAGAGCGTCTTCTGAGCAGTTTGTCAGCTTTTGGACACATTTGAAGGTGTTTTCTATGTGTTTCTATTTGTTTTTGTTTGCCTGCCATTGGTTTTAACGGTGTTCGACGGTGTTCTAAGGTGTTCGACGAACAGTTCCTCGAACATCCCGGTGTTCGACGAACCGAACCGAACCCGAACACTACGGGGGTGGCTCAACACTAGTCACTAATATAGAAATGAAAAAAATAAAATATAATTAGAACTACAAAATTAACATACATGAAATTCAAACAAGGGAAAAAGGAAGGGATAAATAAAAACAGCTGAGAATTAAAGGATGGTCTACAGGAAAGATGCAAAATTCACGGTCTCATTGAGGCCGTACGGGGTGATGGAACCTATGGTACTTATATGTGAGTTTAATATTCATCGTGTTCCGATTCAACTCCTCCATGAATACATCGAGCTCCCCAGCCGTGCCCCGCCAAAAAAATAAAACATCATCAATGTACCTCAGCCAGCACTGCACACGGTCAGCGGCATGCGCGCCCTCGTCGCCAAAAATGTTCCTCTCCCAGTAACCCAAGAAGAGGTTGGTGTAAGAGGGCGCACAGGCCGCGCCCATGGCAGTACTGTGCTGCTGAAGGTAAAAATGATCTTTCAAGACAAAAAAATTATGCGTGAGCACGAACTGAAGGAGCTCAACCACCTGGTCACACAAAGGGCCATCCCGATCAGTCCCCCCCAGGAAGAACCGGACTGCCTCAAGTCCATCTTTATGGTTAATACAAGTATAAAGTGACTCAATATCAGCCGTCACAATGATCCAGTCCGGATCCACAAAGATCCCATTTACCCTATTCAGGACGTCCATCATGTCTTTTACATAAGAAGGAAGAGTTTCCACCAAGGGTTTTAAGTAGTAATCAATGAACTTGCAGATAGGGTCACATAGACCATCTATCCCTGACACGATCGGACGTCCCGGAGGGGCCACGGGGTCCTTGTGGATCTTGGGCAACAAGTAAAAAGTGGGGATCTTAGGATAAGGGATCAGTAGTCCCTCAAAAACTTTTTTAGTAATGATGCCATTGTCCAAAGCTCTAGTTAAAATTTCCAACAGCATACAGGAGAAGGATGGAAGGGGATTGTAAGACAATTTATTATAAATAGTTTTTTCCCGCAATTGACGGAAGGCTTCCTTTTCATATAGGATATTTGGCCAGATCACCACATTCCCCCCCTTGTCCGCTGCCTTAATTACCACATCATCAAGTGATTGGAGTTCCACTAGAGCCTCCCTCTGACGGTGTGTGAGATTGTCATACCGTCTTCTTGTGGATATCTTTCTGAATTCCTCAGACACCAATTTAGTAAAAATCTCCACAGGAGCACAGAGGGACAGGGGGGGAACCTGGTTGATCGGGGCAAAATATTAGTAGGAAAAAAACCTTCCTGGTAAGGCATCTGTTCCCTAAGGAGATCTTCAAGGGCTCTAAGGGCTTCAACTTCAGCTGGAGTATCCATACCATGTGTAACGGATCCGGGTGGTGGAACCTCTGTGCTGAGGTGCAAGGAGGGACCCAGAGGGGCGTGACTAAGTATCAACCCGAACCGACCCTGGTCGGACAGCGGCTAATGACTCCGTGACCAGGGAGGATCCGGGCAGAGGGACCAGGTGCTACTCTGGGGACGACCTTGTAAGAGCAGGTGGCTCCCAAGGGTCAGATAGATGGGACTGACCGGTATAACGGATGGACACAGTAAGCAGCCAGAAGTCTCCGGTTAGCTGACAGGTGGTCACGGTACGTGACAGCAGAGCGAGTAGTAGTCTCTAGGTTTACCAGGCAGGTGGTCACAGCAAGTGACGGCAGAGTCTCCAGGCCGGCTGGCAGGAAACAGGCGGGTGCTCCCTGGTGAGCGGGCAGACAGACAATGCAGGTAACAAGCAGGTAACAGGTGGGCGCTCCCAGGTGTGCGGGCTGACAGCCAAGGCAGGTAACAGGCAGGTGACAGGTGAGCGCTCCAGGTGAGCAGGCTGGCAGGCTCGACAGGTAACGGGCAGATAACAGGCTGGAAGGCAGGACAAGGAGTCAGGCTAGCAGCGGGACCTGAGGGCTGAAGCAGAGATAAGAAACTGTGCAACAACTTTGCTCGGGCAACTCCATTTTGGAGGAGGTGCTTTTTATATGGGAGGTCCTCCGGCAATTGGTCGGGGACTCCTTAGGACGGCGCGTGCGGTCCCTTTAAGAGAGGGGGAGCGCGCGCGCGCGCCCTAAGCACAGAGACCGGGAAGGAGGGCGCGCCGGCAGCAGTGAGGAGGGGAGCATTGGAGGATGCCGCGCCAGGAGCGGGAAGGTGAGAGGGACGGCGTCTCTGCCTAGCAGTGGGTAGAGACGCGGATGCTACAGTACCCACCCCTTTAGGCCCCCCCTTTCTTAGGCCAGAGAGAAATTTCTCAAGGAGAAGCGGGGCGTTGATGTTCTCCCTGGGTTCCCACGTTCTTTCCTCAGGACCAAACCCCTTCCAATCCACCAGAAAAAAAGTTTTCCCCCTTACCCTCTTGGTGGCCAGAATACTCTCTACCTCAAAGACGTCCTCAGCAGAAACCGGAGCAGGAGGAATACCTGGATTGTTGGAAAAAGTGTTAAGGACAACGGGTTTGAGCAGAGATACGTGGAAGGAGTTGGGAATGTGTAGGGTGGCCGGGAGTTTAAATTTGTAGGCTACTGGATTAATTTGCCTGAGGACTTCGAAAGGACCAATGACTCGAGGGCCCAACTGGTAGGAGGGTACTTTGAGCCGCACATGTTTGGAGGAGAGCCAGACCTTGTCTCCTGAACGAAATTGAGGCGGATCCAGACGTCTCTTATCAGCATATCTCTTCATCCACTCAGAAGACTGAAGAAGAGCGGACCTAGTACTCTCCCAAATGGTAGAAAATTCGCTGACAAGAGACTCCGCAGCAGGGTTGTCCACAGAAGCGGAGACGGGAACCGGAATCCGGGGATGTTGGCCACAAACTATAAAGAACGGGGACTTGTAAGAGGATTCGCTCTCATGGTTATTATAAGAGAACTCGGCCCATGGTAGGAGGTCCACCCAATCGGAATGGTGGGCATTACCGAATTGCCAGAGGAAGCTGGTAAGGATCTGATTGATCCACTCCACTTGGCCATTGGACTGTGGGTGGTAAGTGGAGGAGAAATCCAGGGTGACGTCTAGCAGCTTACATGTGGCTTTCCAGATGCGTGAGGTGAACTGAACCCCTCGATCCGACACGATGTGGAGGGGTAGGCCATGGAGACGGAAAATGTGGCGGATAAAGTCCTTAGCCAGCTCGGGTGCAGATGGGAGACCAGGCAGGGGAATGAAGTGGGACATTTTAGAAAAGCGGTCAGCGACCACCCAAATGACTGTACACCCGTCAGAAACAGGAAGGTCGGTGATAAAGTCCATAGCAATGTGCTGCCATGGAGCAGTGGGTATGGGAAGGGGCAGGAGATGACCGGCTGGTAGATGTCTGGAAACTTTGTTGCGGGCACTAGATGAACAGGCCGTGACGAAGTCTACAACATCCTTACGCAGGGTAGACCACCAGTAATGCCGGGTAATGAGCATGAAGGTCTTCTTTTGGCCAGCATGGCCAGCTAGTTTAGAAGAATGACCCCAGCGAAGAACCTTCTCATGATCTGGTACTGCTACAAATGTCTTACCGGGTGGAAGACGAGTCAGATCCAAGGGGGCCACATTCATCACCTTGGCGGGGTCGATGATGTGCATATGCTCCTCCTCTTGATTGGAGGACAGGAAGGATTGGGACAAGGCATTAGCTTTGACATTCTTGTCCGCCGGGCGGAAATGTAAGATGAAGTCGAAGCGGGCAAAAAATAAAGACCACGGGGCCAGACGCGGGTTAAGTCTCTGGGCATTTTGGAGATATGCCAGATTTTTGTGATCCATGTAGATGATCACCGGGTATAGAGCCCCTTCAAGCAGATAGCGCCACTCCTCCAGAGCCAATTTGACGGCTAGTAATTCACGGTCCCCTATGGAGTAGTTGCGCTCTGACTAGGAGAAGATTTTGGAGAAGAAGCCGCAGGTCACCATTCTCCCGGTAGAAGCTTTTTGGGTGAGTACCGCTCCAGCTCCGGAGGAGGAGGCATCAACCTCCAGGTAGAATTGTTTATTGCAGTCCGGACGGTGCAGGACTGGGGCAGAGGTGAAGGCTTTCTTTAAGGAAAGAAAGGCCTCCTCGGCTTCGGGCGACCATACCTTGGGATTTGCCCCCTTACGGGTGAGCGCAGATATGGGAGCAGTCCGGGACGAGAAGTGTGGGATGAAGAGACAATAGTAATTGGCGAAGCCCAGGAATCGCTGTATCGCCTTCAACCCCTCCGGACGGGGCCACATTAGGACAGCAGAGAGCTTCTCGGGATCCATTCGCAAGCCTGTCTGGGAGATAACATAGCCCAAGAATGGAAGGAAGGTCTGGTCGAAGAGGCACTTCTCATACTTGGCATAGAGGTGGTTCACTGGTTCTGCCTGAGCCTAAGGAGGACCTGACGAACATCCCTCAGGTGTGTGGGGAGATCCGGAGAGAAGACCAAGATATCATCTAGGTATACCACCACGCTGGAGTACAGGAGGTCACGAAAGATGTCGTTGACCAGTTCTTGGAAGACGGCGGGAGCATTGCAGAGGCCGAAGGGCATCACAGGGTACTCATAGTGACCGTCCCGGGTATTGAATGCTGTCTTCCACTCGTCTCCTTGACGGATACGGACCAGGTTATATGCTCCCCGTAGATCCAGCGTGGAGAAGATCCTGGCGCCTTTGAGGTGATCAAACAACTCGGAGATGAGCGGCAGGGGGTATTTGTTTTTTACCGTGATCAGATTGAGTCTTCTATAGTCAATACAGGGATGTAGCGAGCCGTCTTTCTTTTTGACAAAGAAGAATCCGGCTCCAGCCGGGGAGGTAGACTTCCGGATGAATCCCCTAGCCAGATTCTCCTCTATGTACTCTGACATGGCCCGGGTTTCAGCTGCAGACAATGGATAAATAAGCCCACGGGGTGGAGTGGCGCCAGGCACCAAGTCGATCGGACAACCATATGGCCTATGAGGTGGTAATGTCTCTGCCTCCTTTTTACCAAAGACGTCTGCATAGGGCCAGTAAGGAGCCGGAAGACCGGGTAAATTAGCTGGAGCGGGTAGTGGACGAACCGGGCGAACCGGAACCAGGCAGGTCCTATGGCAGTCCGGACCCCACCGGAGTACTTCACCGAATTGCCAGTTCAACACGGGTTCATGCGTCTGGAGCCAAGGTAGGCCTAGCAATAGGGAGTGAGAGAGTCCGGGTAGCACATGGAAGAAGATCTTTTCAGAGTGCAGCATTCCTACCTGCAGGGTTATGGGTTCCGTGACAAGCAGGATGGTCACTGGTAGGAGTCTTCCATCCACGGAGGCGACAGACAATGGTTCAGCCAGAGATTTGGTGGGAATGCGGTATTTCTCTACTAGGGACTGGGAAATGAGATTTCCAGCAGCTCCAGAATCTAGCTGAGCGAGTTCAAAGTTACGCTTCTCTCCCCAGGAGATAGAGACAGACAGAGTCAGGGATGGAGGGGGCTTACTTTTGTCTAGGACAACATCTCCGAACGGTCCTAGACACCAGAGTTTCCCGGTCTCTCCCGGCAGGAACGAATCAGGTGCTCCTTACTGCCACAATAGAAACAGCTCCCCTCGGCTCGGCGTGACTCTTGGCGAGATTTGACCATCTTGGTTTGGTCGATCTGCATGGGCTCGGGTGAGTGTGCCCGGGGAGTGATAGATGAAGAGACAGGTCTCTGGAAAGTAGGAGCAAGGCAGGGAAACCTCCTCTCACGGGTGGTCTCTTTGGTACATTCCTGGAAACGGATGTGAATCTGGGTAACTAGTGTCACCAAGTCATCCAGGGTGGTTGGAATGTCCCGACCGGCAAGTTCATCTTTATTCCGACCGGAAAGGCCCTCCCAGAAGAGAGACACCAGGGCCTCGTTATCCCAGGCAAGCTCAGAAGCGAGGGTACGAAACCGTATGGCATATTGGCCCACGGTGAGACTCCCTTGGCGGAGACGTAGCAGAGAGGAGGCTGATGAAGTCTTTCGTCCCGGTTCATCGAAGACTTTCCGGAAAGCAGTGAGGAAAGCTGACAAGTTGGATACCAGGGGATCCCCTCTCTCCCACAGGGGATTTAGCCAAGCCAGTGCTTCCCCAGCGAGATGGGACATGATGAAGGCCACTTTGGCCCAGTTGGAGGTAAAATGATGTGCCAAGAGTTCAAAGTGCAGGGTGCAATGGTTAATGAAGCCTCGAGCCAAGGCGGGGTCTCCACCAAAGTGAGGTGGTGCAGAAAGCCGGGGACCTGGACCGGGTACCATGGTATTGATGGGCAGCGGCGCTGCCAGGGCGTGAGTCGTGCGACTGGAGGCAGGTCCTGATGGAGCAGTCAGTGTGTCCAGGCGGGAGTTGACATTACGCAGGTGGTTCAAGATGGATTCCTGTTGGGATCTCTTATGGGAGACTTCGAGGAATAGGTCAGAGAACGAGGGAGCTTGGGTGCCACCTGGTTCCATGGCCCGAGCAAACTGTAACGGATCCGGGTGGTGGAACCTCTGTGCTGAGGTGCAAGGAGGGACCCAGAGGGGCGTGACTAAGTATCAACCCGAACCGACCCTGGTCGGACGGCGGCTAACGACTCCGTGACCAGGGAGGATCCGGGCAGAGGGACCAGGTGCTACTCTGGGGACGACCTTGTAAGAGAGCAGGTGGCTCCCAAGGGTCAGATAGCTGGGACTGACCAGTATAACGGATGGACACGGTAAGCAGGCAGAAGTCTCAGGTTAGCTGACAGGTGGTCACGAAACGTGACAGCAGAACGAGTAGTAGTCTCTAGGTTTACCAGGCAGATGGTCACAGCAAGTGACGGCAGAGTCTCCAGGCAGGCTGGCAGGAAACAGGCGGGTGCTCCCAGGTGAGCGGGCAGACAGACAAGGCAGGTAACAGGTGAGCGCTCCAGGTGAGCAGGCTGGCAGACTCGACAGGTAACGGGCAGATAACAGGCTGGAAGGCAGGACGAGGAGTCAGGCTGGCAGCGGGACCTGAGGGCTGAAGCAGAGATAAGAAACTGTGCAACAACTTTGCTCGGGCACCTCCATTTTGGAGGAGGTGCTTTATATATGGGAGGTCCTCCGGCAATTGGTCAGGGACTCCTTAGGACGGCGCGCGCGGTCCCTTTGAGAGAGGGGGAGCGCGCGCGCGCCCTAAGCACAGTGCCCGGGAAGGAGCGGGCGCCGGCAGCAGCGAGGAGGGGAGCACTGGAGGACACCGCGCCAGGAGCGATGCTACACCATGTATGTTCATTTGTCAATTGTAATGTAACCTCCTCAAAATCAATTTACGAGAAAAGATATGTAGATCCTTCAATGCTGCAAGAAAGTTGAAAGAATTAGTAGGTGCAAATGTTAGTCCTTTAGAAAGGACTTCAATCTGTGCTTCAGACAATAGATGGTTAGAAAGGTTAATCACCTGTAACGCATTTTTATTGTTAGACAAATGAACATACATGGTTTGGATACTCCAGCCGAAGTTGAAGCCCTTAGAGCCCTTGAGGATCTCCTTAGGGAACAGATGCCTGACCAGGAAGGTATGTTTCCTACTAATATTTTGCCCCGATCAACCAGGTTCCCCCCCTGTCCCTCTGTGGAGATTTTACTAAATTGGTGTCTGAGGAATTCAGAAAGATATCCACAAGAAGACGGTATGACAATCTCACACACCGTCAGAGGGAGGCTCTAGTGGAACTGCAATCACTTGATGATGTGGTAATTAATGCAGCGGACAAGGGGGGGAATGTGGTGATCTGGCCAAATATCCTATATGAAAAGGAAGCCTTCCGTCAATTACGGGATAAAACTACTTATATTAAATTGTCTTACAATCCCCTTCCATCCTTCTCCTGTATGCTGTTGGAAATTTTAACTAGAGCTTTGGACAACGGCATCATTACTAAAAAAGTTTTTGAGGGACTACTGATCCCTTATCCTAAGATCCCCACTTTTTACTTGTTGCCCAAGATCCACAAGGAACCCGTGGCCCCTCCGGGACGACCGATCAGGGATAGATGGTCTATGTGACCCTATCTGCAAGTTCATTGATTACTACTTAAAACCCTTGGTGGAAACTCTTCCTTCTTATGTAAAAGACACGACGGATGTCCTGAATAGGGTAAATGGGGTCTTTGTGGATCCAGACTGGATCATTGTGACGGCTGATATTGAGTCACTTTATACTTGTATTAACCATAAAGATGGACTTGAGGTGGTTCGGTTCTTCCTGGGGGGAACTGATCGGGATGGCCCTTTGTGTGACCTTGTGGTTGAGCTCCTTCAGTTCGTGCTCACGCATAATTTTTTTGACTTTAAAGATCGTTTTTACCTTCAGCAGCGCGGCACTGCCATGGGCGCGGCCTGTGTGCCCTCTTACACCAACCTCTTCTTGGGTTACTGGGAGAGGAACATTTTTGGTGACGAGGGCGCGCATGCAGCTGACCGTGTACAGTGCTGGCTGAGGTACATTGATGAAGTTTTATTTTTTTGGCGGGACACGGCTGGGGAGCTCGATGTATTCATGGAGGGGTTTAATCGGAACACGATGAATATTAAACTCACATATAAGTACCGTTCACGTTATATTGAGTTTTTAGACATCGGTCTGGAGGTTGACATTGATGCGTCCCTCCAGACCCATGTCTTCAGAAAATCGACTTCTGTCAACTCTCTCCTCCATGCTTCCTCAGCCCACCATGCTAGGGCCGTCCCGATTGGTCAATTCCTTCGGATGAAAAGGATCTGCTCTACGGAAGAAAGATTTCAGATGCAGGCAGATGATCTCAGAAGTCGCTTTCTTCAGATGGGCTATAGTAGGAGAAGTATTAGAGCTGGATACAATAGGGCCAAACAAGTCCTTCATCGCCAGCTGCTTCAGTCCAGAAACAAGAAGAGTAGGTCTGACCAAACAGTCAGATTTATCTCTACATATAACCATGAATGGGAAACCATGAGGTTGGCTATGTTGAAATACTGGCCAATCCTCAGGACTGAACCATGTTTTACAGAATGTCTAGGTGAGGGGCCATCAATGACCCCAAGACGCAGTAAAAATTTGAAGGATTTATTGACACGTAGTCACTATGCTTCCCCGGTTCCTGGATTATTTGGCTCCCTTTTGTGTTGTTTCCCCTGCAGCCGCTGTGTCGCTTGTGCTAACATTATTCGCTCTACATCTTTTGCTTCCGTGGATGGCACACGAACTTTCAATATTAAACAATATATAACGTAGGGGGGGATCTCCGCAAAGCAGAGAAAAAGGATGGTCACACTAGTTCATATGTAAAAAAATATTACTTTATTAGAAAAATATATATCACATCATGTACATATACATACGAAATATGTCCTGGAAAACAGAATGCTAAGACCAAGACATATAAATTAAAAAGGCCATGATCACAAAAAATAATAAAATTTGTGGCGCACCCGCGGCAAATGGTAGGCTAACATACTGCAAGTGCTAGTAGGGAAGAAAAAATATATATATATCAATATTCAAACGACTCAAAATTAGGGAATATTTCATCCCCATGTTCCATCTGCATCCCTATATGGCATCTAAGATACCCAATAAACTGAATATAATCATTCCCAACATACATATATAAATGGTACCATTAATTAGTGTCCAAATATTGGGGAAAGGTATACCTGGATCGTTGCTCAGCCACCAATTGAACCGCAGTAAGCGTCACCCCGACGCACGTTTCGGTAGGAAACCTTCTTCAAGGGGTGATCATATCTACCAGCCACCCACTATTTATACCCCTATGTCCAAAAGTGTAATGTGCATGTGCTTTGCCGGCGTGCGGAAGTAAAGCACGCGACCCGCCCCCCCAGCTGCCATGGAGACACATGACCTGAGCACGTCATATGATCAGGAAGTCCTAACTCCCCATGAGTGTCGCCAGGTAACTACGGAGACGCGTCACCTGATCGCAACACACGATCCAGAAGTCCCGCCTCCGTCGTCAAGGACGCTGTAAGCACTGTCTATCCAGCCGTGGAATGACGCGGACACACCGCCGCCACTGAAATGCACAACGGCGTCGGCATCCAAAGGATGCCAAGGGCCGATGCGCGCGTCAGGGAGGCGGAGGGCCGCGTACCAGCTGGACAGCCCAAGTGTGCGTCAATGCCATACATACAGTGCTATACTAGAACCTACAGAGGCCAATGCATATAAATATAGAAAAAGTGGCATTGTCATATGCACATGGCCTTATATAAATCGAGTGTACAAAGAGACTGTAAAATATATATATTGATCATCATTGGTTGTCACATGATAATGAACGGAGGGGGATAGGAAAAGGGGGGAGGGAAAAAGGGGAAAGGGGAGGAGAAACAGGAAGAGAAGAAGAAGAGGGAACGGGTTCCACAACTCTATTGTCCATACATTGTACATATGATGTATCTATCAAGATGTCCCAGGTTACACTATACTGAAGGAAATAAAATTCCATATATGTACACAATAGACTCACCAATGGTGATAGTCATATGTGGACATATTCACATAAATGCACATACATTATTAACCATCATCATATTGTATATTGTCGTATGCAGCTCCATTTCTTCTTCATATCTTTACTCCACCAGCACACCATCCCAAATCCCTTGGTCGGTGCTCACCAAAAATCAGTATATAGTGTATTTGATAGCAGTCAATCAGTAAAGATAAGTAAGCCAAAGTAAGAGGTATCGATCTAATAGGGGTAAATACATATGAAGTTAAAAACTGGAAAGACAACAATAAAAACATATACATATTGGTCATGGAAGATGTATCAGGCATCACATGCAGGTATGAGACTACAAAAATGGGACAAAACTAATATTTTCATTCAACCCCTTGGGTTGCAGGGTTTTCAACGCCCAAATCCACTTAGACTCTAACTGGGCTAATCTCTGTGTGACCCGGCCACCACAGATACCAACAACTATATTATCGATACCCTTTATTCTTAATGCCGTGGCGTCACATCCATGGTATAGCTTAAAATGGCGTGGGATGGTTTTGAGCGTGGATGCGTCGTTATGGCCACGTGCCGCCTCAATGCCCAACACATGCTCTCTTGCCCGTGTTTTTAGTTGACGTGTGGTCATGCCCACATATATGAGCCCACACGGACAAGATGCATGGTAAATCACGTGTCGTGTTTGGCAAGTGATGTAACACTTAATAATATATCCTGTGCCGTCTGAGCTATAAAAATCCGTGCACCGGTCTATATTAGAACAGGCGACACAATGGCCACAAGGACTGCAGCCCCACCGTCCACCACCCACATCATCCAAAAAAGTGTGTCTGGGTTCGCCCACATAGTGGCTGCGCACCAGATGATCTCTAAGATTTTTTGTTCGTCTAAAGGTAATAGATGGCCTCTCCGAAATATACTTAGTCAATACCGGATCATTCATTAGAACCGGCCATGCCTTCTCAAGGGCCTTCCTCATCGCCGGCACCTGAGCATGATATTTGGTAATGAACCTTACAGTCTCCGTATTCGTATTGTCCCTTGACCTATACAACAAATCATTACGAATAGAGTGTCGAGCCCTATTAAAGGCTCTTTTAACCGATCTACGGCTATAGCCGCGTGCGAGAATTCTTTCTTTCAGAATATTGGCCTGAAGTAAAAAATCGCTGTCAGTGGAACAGATCCTCCTGAGGCGCAAAAATTGTCCCACCGGGACTGAATTAATCATGTGCTGCGGGTGGGACGATGATGCATGCAGCAAAGTGTTAGTGGATGTGGGTTTCCTAAAGATATTTGTTTTGATGCTATGGTCCCCTTCCCTAATAAGGGAGACGTCCAAGAATTCGGCCTTGTTGGGTTCACACTGATACGTGACACGAATGTTCATGTCGTTGCTATTAAGTTCATCAATGAATAAAATGAGACATTGATACGTACCCTGCCAGATCAGGAAAATGTCGTCGATGTAACGTGCCCAAAAGAGGACACGATTCATCGACCCCCCCAGATCTGACAGGGAGAGGTCTCTCTCCCACAACCCCAGGAACAGGTTAGCATATGAGGGGGCAAAAGCTGCACCCATAGCTGTACCCTGGAGTTGTAGATAAAAGGACCCCTTAAATATAAAAAAATTATGTGTCAGTGTGAACTCCAACAATTCCATAAGTAGGGATCTCAACTCGACTGGCAGATTAGATCCCTCCAGAAAGAAAGCCACTGCACGTAGGCCATCCTCATGTCTAATGTTGGTGTACAAAGACTCAATGTCAATTGTCACCATCATTGTGTCATGTTCAAGATGTAAGCCATCAACTCTTCTGAGAAGGTCTCCCGTATCCTTAAAAAAGGACAGCAGGCCTTCAACCAAAGGCTGCAGTTTCGAGTCTATCCAGCGACTCACATTTTCGAGAAAATTTCCTCTACCCGATATTATCGGACGTCCCGGGGGTCTACTGATATTTTTGTGTAGTTTTGGGAGTAGATACATTGTTGGGATGGTTGATTCAACCATTTTCAATGCGGATGAAAGTTCATAGGTAATCACCCCCTCTGCACTTGCTTTATCTAGTGTTGCTTGTAATTGTCCATTAAAAGCCGACAATGGGTTGAACGTAAGTCTCCTATAGTGGGTTTTATTATGTAGTTGACGAAATGCTTCACTTTCGTACATATCTATAGGCCAAATCACAACGTTCCCCCCCTTGTCAGCCGGTTTAATCACCACCCCCGGGAGGTCTTTGAGGGCTTTAAGTCTCGTCCTCTCGGCAGTGGTTAGATTGTCCCCCGAAATATGCCGGGGAATCTTTTGAAATTCCCTACTGGCAATTTGAACAAACATATCCACATTAGCACATGTAGACAACGGAGGAAATTTTCTAGACTTAGGACGGATGGAGAGAGGTATCTTACCACATTCTGGTGTATTATGCTCCACCGCTAGTTCCTCCAGTGCTTTTAGGGCCATTTGTTCCTTTTCTAGGGGAAACAATTTATGTATATTGTCATTATGGAAATGGCGTTTAGACAAAAGCGATCTAGCAAATAAATGTAGATCCTTAATGGCGGTGAATTCATCAAACCCCGCAGACGGCGAGAAGGACAAGCCCCTGCTGAGGAGTGACAGATCCACCGCGGAAAGATTATGTTTACTCAAATTAATCACTTTATTATCAGAACCACCGTTTTTGTCCAAAAAATATGTCAAAGCACTGGAGGAACTATTTACCTTATTATCATTCTGAGTCGATTGTTCCTGTTGTCCATTGTTACGCCGTTTGTATGGATGATAGTTGCGATGTTTCCTGGTGTATGTCCCAGATCTAGTGACAATTGATGAAGCGGACCCATCCGATACATCACTTAGAGAGGAGGCAGAGGCCATAAACGACATATTGGACATAGTTGAACGTCCATTAGGTGGTTGTCTCCATTTATAGACCTGCTTCAATTGGTAGTCCCGCATATCCCTTTTTATTTTAGAAGTATGGTTTGCTTGGATTTTCTTAACTAGACCATCAATCATCTGGTCCGTAGTCATCTCAAATGAAGTAAACCTATCTGATTTACAATCCAACTTAATGGAAGACTGAGAACTATCAATTAGACTATCAAGTTTGTTGATCATATGCGTATTTAAATCGATTAGAAGTTTCATAAACCCAAATGAACAATTGTTGCACATCTCTTCCCACTTTGACACAAAATCATCGTCCTCCACATGAAATGTGGGTACTACTCGCACCCGCAGACCCCTGGGGATCAATTTCCTTGTAATATAGGTTTCTAATAGGGCACGGTTCCACCATAGTTTTGTGCGCTTACACAGTAACCCTTGAATATTGTTGAATTGTTCGTCCCATTTTGTGTCTCCAACCTGCTGTGAGCCATCAGCCTCTGCCCCAAAGACCTGCTCCGCCTGTAAGTGCCAAGTCTTTTCCTTGGCTTTATAATCCATGTTTTCAGTAGTCACACCTGTGCTGGACACAGTAAACATATAAAATGAGAGACTGAAACACCACCACAATAAACAAGGATGAAATATATCAAGTCCCAATTGACCCATGTTATTGTATATATGATTAAATCCTCAGAACCGACCATCTAGTGGATATAAGAAAGGGGGGGATCTCCGCAAAGCAGAGAAAAAGGATGGTCACACTAGTTCATATGTAAAAAAATATTACTTTATTAGAAAAATATATATCACATCATGTACATATACATACGAAACTTGTCCTGGAAAACAGAATGCTAAGACCAAGACATATAAATTAAAAAGGCCATGATAACAAAAAATAATAAAATTTGTGGCGCACCCGCGGCAAATGGTAGGCTAACATACTGCAAGTGCTAGTAGGGAAGAAAAAATATATATATATCAATATTCAAACGACTCAAAATTAGGGAATATTTCATCCCCATGTTCCATCTGCATCCCTATATGGCATCTAGGATACCCAATAAACTGAATATAATCATTCCCAACATACATATATAAATGGTACCATTAATTAGTGTCCAAATATTGGGGAAAGGTATACCTGGATCGTTGCTCAGCCACCAAATGAACCGCAGTAAGCGTCACCCCGACGCACGTTTCGGTAGGAAACCTTCTTCAAGGGGTGATCATATCTACTAGCCACCCACTATTTATACCCCTATGTCCAAAAGTGTAATGTGCATGTGCTTTGCCGGCGTGCGGAAGTAAAGCACGCGACCCGCCCCCCCAGCTGCCATGGAGACACATGACCTGAGCACGTCATATGATCAGGAAGTCCTAACTCCCCATGAGTGTCGCCAGGTAACTACGGAGACGCGTCACCTGATCGCAACACATGATCCAGAAGTCCCGCCTCCGTCGTCAAGGACGCTGTAAGCACTGTCTATCCAGCCGTGGAATGACGCGGACACACCGCCGCCACCGAAACGCACAACGGCGTCGGCATCCAAAGGATGCCAAGGGCCGATGCGCGCGTCAGGGAGGCGGAGGGACCGCGTACCAGCTGGACAGCCCAAGTGTGCGTCAATGCCATACATACAGTGCTATACTAGAACCTACAGAGGCCAATGCATATAAATATAGAAAAAGTGGCATTGTCATATGCACATGGCCTTATATAAATCGAGTGTACAAAGAGACTGTAAAATATATATATTGATCATCATTGGTTGTCACATGATAATGAACGGAGGGGGATAGGAAAAGGGGGGAGGGAAAAAGGGGAAAGGGGAGGAGAAACAGGAAGAGAAAAAGAGAAGAAGAAGAGGGAACGGGTTCCACAACTCTATTGTCCATACATTGTACATATGATGTATCTATCAAGATGTCCCAGGTTACACTATACTGAAGGAAATAAAATTCCATATATGTACACAATAGACTCACCAATGGTGATAGTCATATGTGGACATATTCACATAAATGCACATACATTATTAACCATCATCATATTGTATATTGTCGTATGCAGCTCCATTTCTTCTTCATATCTTTACTCCACCAGGACACCATCCCAAATCCCTTGGTCGGTGCTCACCAAAAATCAGTATATAGTGTATTTGATAGCAGTCAATCAGTAAAGATAAGTAAGCCAAAGTAAGAGGTATCGATCTAATAGGGGTAAATACATATGAAGTTAAAAACTGGAAAGACAACAATAAAAACATATACATATTGGTCATTGAAGATGTATCAGGCATCACATGCAGGTATGAGACTACAAAAATGGGACAAAACTAATATTTTCATTCAACCCCTTGGGTTGCAGGGTTTTCAACGCCCAAATCCACTTAGAGTCTAACTGGGCTAATCTCTGTGTGACCCGGCCACCACGGATACCAACAACTATATTATCGATACCCTTTATTCTTAATCCCGTGGCGTCACATCCATGGTATAACTTAAAATGGCGTGGGATGGTTTTGAGCGTGGATGCGTCGTTATGGCCACGTGCCGCCTCACTGCCCAACACATGCTCTCTTGCCCGTGTTTTTAGTTGACGTGTGGTCATGCCCACATATATGAGCCCACACGGACAAGATGCATGGTAAATCACGTGTCGTGTTTGGCAAGTGATGTAACACTTAATAGTATATCCTGTGCCGTCTGAGCTATAAAAATCCGTGCACCGGTCTATATTAGAACAGGCGACACAATGGCCACAAGGACTGCAGCCCCGCCGTCCACCACCCACATCATCTAAAAAAGTGTGTCTGGGTTCGCCCACATAGTGGCTGCGCACCAGATGATCTCTAAGATTTTTTGTTCGTCTAAAGGTAATAGATGGCCTCTCCGAAATATACTTAGTCAATACCGGATCATTCATTAGAACCGGCCATGCCTTCTCAAGGGCCTTCCTCATCGCCGGCACCTGAGCATGATATTTGGTAATGAACCTTACAGTCTCCGTATTCGTATTGTCCCTTGACCTATACAACAAATCATTACGAATAGAGTGTCGAGCCCTATTAAAGGCTCTTTTAACCGATCTATGGCTATAGCCGCGTGGGAGAAATCTTTCTTTCAGAATATTGGCCTGAAGTAAAAAATCGCTGTCAGTGGAACAGATCCTCCTGAGGTGCAAAAATTGTCCCACCGGGACTGAATTAATCATGTGTTGCGGGTGGGACGATGATGCATGCAGCAAAGTGTTAGTGGACGTGGGTTTCCTAAAGATATTTGTTTTGATGCTATGGTCCCCTTCCCTATTAAGGGACACGTCCAAGAATTCGGCCTTGTTGGGTTCACACTGATACGTGACACGAATGTTCCTGGGGTTGTGGGAGAGAGACCTCTCCCTGTCAGATCTGGGGTGGTTGATGAATCGTGTCCTCTTTTGGGCATGTTACATCGACGACATTTTCCTGATCTGGCAGGGTACGTATCAATATCTCATTTTATTCATTGATGAACTTAATAGCAACGACATGAACATTCGTGTCACGTATCAGTGTGAACCCAACAAGGCCGAATTCTTGGACGTGTCCCTTATTAGGGAAGGGGACCATAGCATCAAAACAAATATCTTTAGGAAACCCACGTCCACTAACACTTTGCTGCATGCATCATCGTCCCACCCGCAGCACATGATTAATTCAGTCCCGGTGGGACAATTTTTGCGCCTCAGGAGGATCTGTTCCACTGACAGCGATTTTTTACTTCAGGCCAATATTCTGAAAGAAAGATTTCTCGCATGCGGCTATAGCCGTAGATCGGTTAAAAGAGCCTTTAATAGGGCTCGACACTCTATTCGTAATGATTTGTTGTATAGATCAAGGGACAATACGAATACGGAGACTGTAAGGTTCATTACCAAATATCATGCTCAGGTGCCGGCGATGAGGAAGGCCCTTGAGAAGGCATGGCTGGTTCTAATGAATGATCCGGTATTGACTAAGTATATTTCGGAGAGGCCATCTATTACCTTTAGACGAACAAAAAATCTTAGAGATCATCTGGTGCGCAGCCACTATGTGGGCGAACCCAGACACACTTTTTTGGATGATGTGGGTGGTGGACGGCGGGGCTGCAGTCCTTGTGGCCATTGTGTCGCCTGTTCTAATATAGACCGGTGCACGGATTTTTATAGCTCAGACGGCACAGGATATACTATTAAGTGTTACATCACTTGCCAAACACGACACGTGATTTACCATGCATCTTGTCCGTGTGGGCTCATATATGTGGGCATGACCACACGTCAACTAAAAACACGGGCAAGAGAACATGTGTTGGGCATTGAGGCGGCACGTGGCCATAACGACGCATCCACGCTCAAAACCATCCCACGCCATTTTAAGCTATACCATGGATATGACGCCACGGGATTAAGAATAAAGGGTATCGATAATATAGTTGTTGGTATCCGTGGTGGCCGGGTCACACAGAGATTAGCCCAGTTAGAGTCTAAGTGGATTTGGGCGTTGAAAACCCTGCAACCCAAGGGGTTGAATGAAAATATTAGTTTTGTCCCATTTTTGTAGTCTCATACCTGCATGTGATGCCTGATACATCTTCCATGACCAATATGTATATGTTTTTATTGTTGTCTTTCCAGTTTTTAACTTCATATGTATTTACCCCTATTAGATCGATACCTCTTACTTTGGCTTACTTATCTTTACTGATTGACTGCTATCAAATACACTATATACTGATTTTTGGTGAGCACCGACCAAGGGATTTGGGATGGTGTCCTGGTGGAGTAAAGATATGAAGAAGAAATGGAGCTGCATACGACAATATACAATATGATGATGGTTAATAATGTATGTGCATTTATGTGAATATGTCCACATATGACTATCACCATTGGTGAGTCTATTGTGTACATATATGGAATTTTATTTCCTTCAGTATAGTGTAACCTGGGACATCTTGATAGATACATCATATGTACAATGTATGGACAATAGAGTTGTGGAACCCGTTCCCTCTTCTTCTTCTCTTTTTCTCTTCCTGTTTCTCCTCCCCTTTCCCCTTTTTCCCTCCCCCCTTTTCCTATTCCCCTCCGTTCATTATCATGTGACAACCAATGATGATCAATATATATATTTTACAGTCTCTTTGTACACTCGATTTATATAAGGCCATGTGCATATGACAATGCCACTTTTTCTATATTTATATGCATTGGCCTCTGTAGGTTCTAGTATAGCACTGTATGTATGGCATTGACGCACACTTGGGCTGTCCAGCTGGTACGCGGTCCCTCCGCCTCCCTGACGCGCGCATCGGCCCTTGGCATCCTTTGGATGCCGACGCCGTTGTGCGTTTCGGTGGCGGCGGTGTGTCCGCGTCATTCCACGGCTGGATAGACAGTGCTTACAGCGTCCTTGACGACGGAGGCGGGACTTCTGGATCATGTGTTGCGATCAGGTGACGCGTCTCCGTAGTTACCTGGTGACACTCATGGGGAGTTAGGACTTCCTGATCATATGACGTGCTCAGGTCATGTGTCTCCATGGCAGCTGGGGGGGCGGGTCGCGTGCTTTACTTCCGCACGCCGGCAAAGCACATGCACATTACACTTTTGGACATAGGGGTATAAATAGTGGGTGGCTGGTAGATATGATCACCCCTTGAAGAAGGTTTCCTACCGAAACGTGCATCGGGGTGACGCTTACTGCGGTTCAATTGGTGGCTGAGCAACGATCCAGGTATACCTTTCCCCAATATTTGGACACTAATTAATGGTACCATTTATATATGTATGTTGGGAATGATTATATTCAGTTTATTGGGTATCCTAGATGCCATATAGGGATGCAGATGGAACATGGGGATGAAATATTCCCTAATTTTGAGTTGTTTGTATATTGATATATATATATTTTTTCTTCCCTACTAGCACTTGCAGTATGTTAGCCTACCATTTGCCACGGGTGCGCCACAAATTTTATTATTTTTTGTGATCATGGCCTTTTTAATTTATATGTCTTGGTCTTAGCATTCTGTTTTCCAGGACATGTTTCGTATGTATATGTACATGATGTGATATATATTTTTCTAATAAAGTAATATTTTTTTACATATGAACTAGTGTGACCATCCTTTTTCTCTGCTTTGCGGAGATCCCCCCCTTTCTTATATCCACTAGATGGTCGGTTCTGAGGATTTAATCATATATACAATAACATGGGTCCATTGGGACTTGATATATTTCATCCTTGTTTATTGTGGTGGTGTTTCAGTCTCTCATTTTACAATATATAACGTGTAGTACGACACACGTTGTATATTATGCAACTTGCGATTGTCCAAAAGTATATGTAGGACTCACTTCAAGGGAACTACGAGTTAGGACCAGGGAACATGTTCGGGACATTGAGGCCGTCGGAACAATATCTGATTTTTCTACCCTAAAAACATTGCCACATCATTTTAGGCAACTCCACAACTGCAACGCAAAATCATTACGTATAAGGGGCATTGATGTGGTCCATGCCGGCATTAGAGGTGGCAATCTAAAGAAAATGCTCGCACAAAAGGAAGCACGGTGGATCACCGTACTGGGTTCCATCACCCCGTACGGCCTCAATGAGACCGTAAGTTTTGCATCTTTCCTGTAGAGCATCCTTTAATTCTCAGCTCTTTTTATTTATCCCTTCCTTTTTCCCTTGCTTGAATTTCATGTATGTTAATTTTGTAGTTCTAATTTTATTTTATTTTTTTCATTTCTATATTAGTGACCTATTCTCATGGTCATTTGAATCGGATCAATACCTCACTCATTTTTTCCGGGGCAATTGGACTCTATCATTGGTGTTTAGAACATATGGATCACCCCTCTTCTTATGCAAAACATCTACTCCAGGCAACATCATATAATAATAATATTACTGTTGATCTGTTATTTGTTATTTGCCTTTGTGCAGGGGTTACCATATGTGGTCATTCATGTATATATTGAAAGGTTGCATTATATCAATTATGCTCTGGGATCCATGGTTATGTTGTTGCATTGCTCTGTGACGCAGTGCGCGTGCGCGCGCCGGCCGCCGTATGTCCGGGATCCATGGGGCGTCTTGTGCTGTTGTACGCGTGCGTGGGTGCCACGGTGACGCGTCCCGGCTCCCACGCACGCGCACTGACGGTAACGCCTCTGATGGATCGCCGGACTGCGTGTGCCCGGGCACGCACGCGCCGACGAGCGTCATCGATATGGGAGTGGTGTGTTATTTCCATGTGACCTACACTTTAGGTCCTTGATGGTTGCGACTGACAGTGCACATGCGCTGGGAAGGCAGTATCATTGGTCACTTTCACACCATGTGACCTGTTACCATGAGAATTTAAGGTCCTGTTCTGGCTTATTGCCATATCCCCCATGATGAAGCTGTAACACTGAAAAGCGAAACGTGCGTTGGGGTCCAAGTGGCTTCCTGTGTGCCAGCCTGCTGCACTGTTCTTTTTATTATTTTTCTTCATCCTGCTCTCTGGTAAGCCATGGTCATTATATTGGATATATTGGATAGACACATTACCTATGTACTCATAACAGTTTTATAATGACCTGGTTATGCCTATCTGACTCATGCACCCTGTGTGATGTTAAACTGCTAATTTAAAGCCCTATTTTTGGAATATACACACCTGTGTTGCTTAAAGGAAAATAACCTTTTTCTATTATAGGTCTGTGCAGGATTGAAATATACACCAATAACTATATGCATTGCTGTGCACACATTTTGTACCAATTTTTTTGTCTGTTCTGTCTGCATTTTATCTATTTATGTCTTTTAATATATACCCAATAAAAATTGCTTTTATTTGTATCCATAATACTCCGTATTCCTCCTTGTTTGTTAATGTCTTAACTTGGAGTTGGATGGGGTTGCAGGGCCGTGACTCCCCGGCTGTGCCCCCCGGTATTTATATGAATAATGCCTGATCTGGGACTTTTTGTGTTAATTCTTCTAGAGACTGCTCTGTTCAGGATCACACTCTCCCCAGTCACATCTTAAAGGGGTTGTCCATTTTAAAGTGTGACTGGCTTCCGTGCTGTTGTTGTGTCCCCCCCTTCGGACAAATCGAACATAAAGAGGAAATCCGGGCTGCAGCTACTCTCTAACTTTCTCTTCATGTTAAATTCAACGGGAGGCGGGGCCAGTGACGCCAATGCTGATTGGGCACTGGCATCACATGCCACAACAACAGCATGGGGTCCCTGTGGTGAGCAAGTGCCGACACCAAGGGAACGGCGCCAGAACGGGAGGTGAGTATAAGCTTTTTTTTTATCCGTGTCAAGTGTGGGGGATGAGAACGAGTTGTCCAAGTAGTAGACAACATTTTTAAGCCTCCAGGTAATAAGGTCTTCATTTCAGCTTCTCTCTAGAACCTACAAGAATGAATCATTTCAAAGCCCTCATGGAACCCTCTAATTCCAGAGGTTCCTTCAGAATTACTCACCCTTGGTTCCCAACACCATGACAAACATATTGGAACACAAATCTTAATCATTTAATTCAGATTTTTCATTCAATCCCATTACCACATGTACATAACATACAGTATAGCATCTAGCTATGTAGTCTGTCTTTACAAAAATTTCTGAAAAATGGCTCGGTACTGTAATAGGATTATACCATAGCAGCAAGTCAGTTCCCTTCTAGATATTCCATGATAAACAGCTTGTGGAATTATTGAAAAGTGAAAGCATTAGCATTTAGGAACCATAACTTCTCAGCCATAAAGTGTCCAAGTAAAGTTAAAGAGCTGGTTGGCAAATGCCAGAAAAATGTTACCTGCCTGACTGCATTGTGCCATTTGTAAAGTTTGGTCAAGGATGGATAATACTATAAAGTTACTTTTTGTAAGTTTGCCTAGGTTCCTTAGTTTGAATGAAGAGAAATCTTAATACTTCGGCATTTTACAACATTTTAGACAATTTTGTGCTTCCTAGAAAAATAAAAAGACTTGAATATGTTTTAGCTGCAAAGTAGGACCAACTCCTTATTAATTCTATGGATTTAGAATGAGATGTCAAAAAGTACCATGTGCAATGTATAGGCCTCCCAATACTTTTATCCATATAATTAGCGATGAGCGAGTACCGTAATATTCGTAATCACTATACTCATAATGAGTACTTTGAATTTATCGCGTATTCGTTTCGAATAGCGAGTACAATGTAAGTCAATAGGAAATGCGAGTAATTTTCTGCTGGACCCTATAAAGTGGTCTGGGGGCCAGAGGAAAAGGCTGAAATGGATGGGAAAGTGATGAATCAGAATGGGAAGAGCCTGGGGAATATGCCTCCATGCATTTCTGACTCACATATGGTTTATGGGAATTAGTTTGTCGCAGTATTACGCAACTTTTACAGACACACAAGAACAACTACCAAACCTAACCTAAATTCCATTTAACATGCCAAAAAGGTTAAGAAACTGTTTTTCCTGCATAATCACTTGTATATAAGGCTAAATAAACCAGGGAAACCAAAAAAATATCCCTTTTAGCGTCTGTTCACTCCTACTATTGTGTTTGTTTTTCGCCTTTTACAATTGAGAGGGCCCTGACTTATACATTTTGTAAGTCCCTCTGTCATACATCATTTTTAGTTTGATATTGCCCAAAACTTTACAAGCACAGCTAGAATGCACCAGTAGTTATTTTGATCTTTGCCTTGAGAGGCATCAGGTGGATCTGTAACATGCGTTTTGGAGGGACAGCAGTTACTTAGACATTTGGGCGGTCCCTCCATCATTGACACTCAGATAGTGGAATACCTCTTCCATGGCAGTTTACAATGTGCCCATTGTAGCGTTGGTCTTGACCCTACTCGTCCTCCACTACCATGTGATACTGTGACCCTAAATTCAAATGTTCAGAGGGCCTGCAGTAGGCAGGAAAGCTGGGTTTTGTGAGAGCCCTTGTGTGGCCCTGTACCATACATTTTGAAGTGCCCTCCTCTAGAAATTTTGAAGGACCCTCTTGTGTACATTTGAGAGTGCCTTCACTTATTCATATTGTAGGGCCCTCACTCTATTATTTAACTCATTTAAGGGTAGAGACTACAGAGAAAAAAGCAAAGAGACATGGTCACTAGAAGGTAGCAGTGAGTGCAGCCTGCGATCCACAGGTATGGCTGAACTCTGTGAACTGGAAAAATAAAGCTGCACTAGTCAACTGGATGACGAGCTCAAATATATCACTTGTGCAAGTCAATGGACAAAGGATATATGGTGCCCCCCCTCTAGGATGGGTTGGAGAAGCTTCTCCAAATGGCTCAGAGATTTTGATTGTCAATATTCCCCAGATTATAAAGGAAGAGAAGACTTCTTGATACTGTAGTACTTGGTCCAGTGCAGAATGTGCATTGTATTTCCAAAAATTACTCCTGGGGGCTGTGTCATATGTGCAGGAAGATTCCATGACAAGGGCCTCCCTTGACAAGCATGATCTACAATGGAGTACTATAGTAGTTGCTGCCCTTAATTCAAGTTTTCAGAGGGCCATCAGTTGGTCATCAACAGTCAGTGTAAATTTCTATTGAATATGCATCCCCTATCTTAGTCACAATGTGGCACAAGCCAGGCATGTTTTTTTTGCCAAATAGGATGACTGACAGCACATTTCTATTGAACATGTATCCCCTGTATCAGTCAAAATGTAGCACAACCTATGACAAGGGCCTCCAATGACATATATTAGTTTCGGTGGACCACTGTACATTCCAGATTTGTCCATTGCAAAATGTTCATAGGGTTTGTAAAAATTAGTCCTTTGGGCTGAGTCATGGTTGACACATGAAGTCACCATTCCAAGGGCCTCCAATCAGAAATAGTAGTTAGGCTGGAGTAGGAATACTGTCCTGGTTTGTCCACTGCACAATGTGCATACGATTTGTAACAATTAGCCCTGTGGGCTGAGTCATGGTTGACTCACTATTTTGGCTGTGAAAGCTAGCTTGGCTTGTGCCATTAACATCTGCAAATCTGTCAACAAAACCCAAAATGCTAACAAAGCCTGTTAAGGGACGTGGACGTGGGCGTGGTGTTGTCAGTGGTGCACGAGAAGGCACTCAGTCTGTGTCAGGTTAAAAGAAGCTTGATGCATCCACTATGTTCCTGGAAAAATTTCCCAGTCTGGAATGTAAACATGTGTGGAAGCCAGAAGAGTGAGAGCATATTCTGTCTTGGATAGCAGACGAGGCCTCTATGCATTTGTCAAGCAGCAACACATCTTCCACGACCACACAGTCTACTGTGGATACACAGAAGGCTGGCCCATCCAATCCTGAAGCTGGTTTTCCTTCCTCCCGCCATTATCAGTCACAGGAAGCATATGACCCCAAGCTTAGCCACTCTGAGGATCTGTTTTGTATGTATCCTTTGGTTGGCTCTAGTCTATCACCATGCAGCATTGAAGAGGGACAAGAGGAAATGAGCGTTGATGCTCATGTATTTGAGGACTTATGGACAGAAGAAAGACACTTGGAGGAACGTCATTTACTGTCTCCAGTGGTGGAGGCTAATGAAGATGAGACACAGTTGCCATCAGGTAAGCCTACAATGTCAAACTTGGAAGGAGGATGAGATAGAAGACAAGGTGGTCGATGGTGAGTTCACTGATCCAACCTGGACGGTTGACATGCATAGCCATGACAGCAACACAGAGGAAGGATATGTAGCACCAACAAAGGCACCTAGGAGTCATGGATTGCCCAGAGTGAGAACTGGGTCAACTGATCCCAAGAACACCCCCCCTGTGCGCCAAGTCAGGGCAAGGGGGCCTTCAGCTGCTGTGAGGAATTTTTTTACTGAAAGTCCTTGAGAGAAAAACATTGTAGTCTGTAGCATCTGCCATACCAAGTTGAGCAGAGGCCAGGGCAAAGGCAACCTGAGCACCACCAGTATGCAAAACCACATGGCAGCCAAGCACTCCAGTAGGTGGGCGGAACACCAGGGTACCAAATCTGCATCTGCGGGTCTACCCAATGCCATGTCACCTGGGCTATGTCCTTCAGTATCTGCTGTTCAGGAATCAGGCGCTCATACCTCCTGCACTCAAGCTGCGGTTGCTCACACGCAACAAACATCAACCACATCCACTTCCTTGTCCCAGCAAAGCGTCCAATTGTCCGTGCCTGAGAGCTTGGAAAGCAAGCGTAAATATCCAGCCACACAACCACAGGCACAAATGCTAAACTCTCACATTGCCAAATTGCTAGCTGTGGAGATGTTGCCATTTAGGCTTGTGGAAACACAGTCTTTCTGTGATCTCTTGGCTGTGGCTGCCCCACCATACAGTGTTCCCAGCCACCACTATTTTGCCCGGTGTGCCGTCCCTGCGTTACACAAGCACGTGTTAAACAATCTGAATCGTGCTCTCACCAACGCCGTAACCGGGAAGGTCCATCTAAAAACAAACACCTGGACAAGTTGTTGTAGACAGGGATGATATATTTCTTTCACGGCCCACGGGGTGAACCTGGTGGAGGGTGGGACAAAGGCGCAAACTGGAGCATCACGCATCCTATCCACGCCAAGAATAGTGGGCCCAACTTCTGTCAGGGTTTCCGCCTCTTCATATTCCACTTCCTCTCTCCCCTCCTCCTGGTCATCATCCTCTGCTGAATTACCCTCCCCATCACTGCCAAGCTAGGACCTGTGCAGCAGTGCATCTGCAAAGTGGCAACACGCTCTACTGAAACTGATCTGTTTAGGTCAGAAAGCACACACTGCAGCAGAGCTGTGGCAAGCTTTAAAACAACAGACTGATCAGTGGCTCTCCCCGCTGCACCTCCAACCTGGTCAGGATGTCTGCGATAATGGGCATAACCTGGTGGCTTAAAAGGTTGGCAAGCTGGTACATGTGCCATGCATGACTCACATGCTGAACCTAGTTGTTCAGAAATTTATGAAAACTTACCGTGACTTGCCGTACCTACTTGAGAAGGTGCGCCGTATTAGCGCCCATTTCCACCATTCCTCAACTGCGTTTGCTGCTCTTACAGTGCTGCAAAAGCGCTTGAACTTTCCAAGTCACCGACTCATTTGCGACCTGCCCAAGCGGTGGAACTCAAACTATCATATGTTGGCGAGGATTAGTGAACAGCAGAGGGCAGTAGCTGAACACCAGCTTCAACATGCCCATCAGACTGAGAGTCAGCCACCACACAACTGTCGAGTGGGTGTGGATCGCTGACATTTGTGAGGTTCTTGAGAACTTTGAGTAAGGCACCAACCTCGTGAGCAGTGATCAGGCTATTATAAACATCCAGCAGCTGTGTCTCTTGAAAAAATCACTGCATAATCTCAAAGAGGAAGCTTTGAATGCCCAGCAGGTTGGTATGGAGCCAGATTTTCCAATGCATGATACTACCCAGCTTAGCCAATATTTTGAGGCAACATTGTTTGATCAGGAGGGTGATGAGGAGGATGAGGAGGAAGAGGACTTGTTTTTCTGTACTACCAAGGGGACTCGTAATGCTACAGAGGGGACACCCAACCCAAGCTTCATGTCTGTCCAGCCTGGATAGGCTGGAGAGGAGTAGGTGGAGGAGGAGGAGGAGGCGAGTCAGCGTTATGAGAGGATGGGTATTGTTTCAACTATTGGGGACACAGAACATTTGCCTTTTTGCAGCTAGACCCACATGGCACAGTTCATGTGTAAGTGTCTGTGGCAAGACCCTCACGTGATACACATTTTATCCAACAATAATAATAATATTTTTTATTTATATAGCGCAAACATATTCCGCAGCACTTTACAGTTAAGCGTGAACATGTACATACAATAAATTAAATAGAAGGTAAGACAGTTTAAACTGTTACATTAGGAGTGAGGTCCCTGCTCGCAAGCTTACATTCAACAAGGAAATGAGTGGACACAATACGTGAAAAGTGCTTGTTGTTTCAGGTCTGTCAATTATAATAAGTAGGGATTTTCATATAAAGCTGCAAGATCCGGTCATCAGCCAGTATGCTTAAGTGCAATAATCAAGTATCACATGCAGTTATTGTGCGCATGGAGGGTGTGGAGACAGATGAATGCTAGGGTGCAGCTTCTGAATAATATTTAGAAGGAGGGAACAGGGGAAAGTTAGTTTACTGAGTAGCTGAGGTGGTAGGCTTGTTTAAAGAGATGGGTTTTTAAAGAGCGCTTGAAGACGTGGGGATTAGGCATCAGTCAGATCATCTGGGGTGGAGCATTCCAGAGAACTGGTGCAGAAAGAGAGAAGTCTTGGAGATGGAGGTGCGAGGTTCGGATTATGGGAGATGTTAGTCTTAGGTCATTTGTAGAATGGAGGGCTCATGTAGGGCAATAGACAGAGATGAGAGAGGAGATATAAGGCGGTGCAGAACTGTGGAGAGCTTTGTGGGTGAGAGTGATGAGTTTATATTGGACCCTGTAGCGAATGGGCAACCAGTGTAATGACTGGCACAAGATGGAGGCATCGGTGAAGCGGCTGGACAGAAATACGACCCTGGCAGCCGCATTCAGGACGGATTGGAGAGGAGAAAGTTTGGTAAGAGGGAGACCGATCAGAAGAGAGTTGCAGTAGTCCAGACAAGAGTGAATAAGAGCGACAGTAAGAGATTTTGCAGTTTCAAAGCTGAGACAAGGTTGGATTCTGGAGATGTTTTTAAGGTGCAGGTGACAAGAGCGACCTATACTGGTTGGCCACCTTTCTCTATCCACGGTACAAGGAGAAATTTCCTTCTCTCCTTTTGGAGTCACCAAAGAGTTTTACAATGGAATTGTTCAACAGGGCCATTGTAGATTAGTTGCTGAAAACCTCACCCTCAGACAATGCTGGCGGCAGAGGTACGGGCTCTTTTCAACACCAAGGGATAATGAGGAGAGAAATGAACACCAGCTCCAACAGAAGTGGGGGGAAAATGTGCACAAATTGGGCAATTTTCAATAAATCAGCACAACAGCAAGGGCTATCTGTGCCTGTAACAATGCCAAGGAGGGATAAGTTGCAGAACATGGTCAAGGGGTACTTAAGTGACCATACGTGCATCATTTCTGATGCTTCAACTCCCTTTAATTATTGAGTGTCTAAGCTGAACACTTGGACCGACGTCTCCTTATATGCCATGGAGATGCTGGCCTGCCCGGCTGCTATTGCGGTGTCTGTGCATGTTTTCAGTTCTGGTGGGGCAATCATCACTGATAGGCGCACACGCCTCTCCACGGAAAATGCAGACAGACTTACTCTGATTAAATTCAACAAGGACTGGATATCTTCACAGTTTGTAATCCCTCCAGATGACAGAAAGCCAACCTAAATTCACCAAAAATGCAGATTCATGCTACTGCTCTTAACGTCAACCCCTTCCCATAAAAAATAAAAACCAGTTTCCTTCCTTCGTCAACCATGACTCAGCCCATAGGGCTAATTTTTACAAGCCCTATGCACATTGTGCAGTGGACAAACCAGGACAGTATTCCTACTTCAGCCTAACTACTATTTGTGATTGGTGGTCCTTGGGATGGTGGCTTCCAAAATGGTGGGTAAATGGCCTGGTGCGTGCTTTTTTATCAGCCATTAGGAAATGCTTGGACTACTGCTTTGCGTAGGGCACTAAATGCCTTTTTAAGTGGACTAATGTGGACAGAAGGAAGACTGTCACCCCAAAAACAGCAGGGAAAAATGCCTGGTGTGTGCTTGGTAGCAGGCAGTAGGAAATGTTTGGACTACTGCTTTGCGTAGGGCACTAAACGCCTTTTTAAGTGGACTAATGAGGACAGAAGGCAGGCTGTCACTCCCAAAATAGTGGGGAAAATGGCCTGGTGTGTGCTTGGTAGCAGGCCGTAGGAAATGTTTGGACTGCTGCTTTGTGTAGGGCACTAAAAGCCTTTTTAAGTGGACTAATGTGGACAGAAAGCAGGCTGTCACCCCAAAAACAGCAGGGAAAAATGCCTGGTGTGTGCTTGGTAGCAGGCAGTAGGAAATGTTTGGACTACTGCTTTGCGTAGGGCACTAAACGCCTTTTCAAGTGGACTAATGAGGACAGAAGGCAGGCTGTCACTCCCAAAATAGTGGGGAAAATGGCCTGGTGTGTGCTTGGTAGCAGGCAGTAGAAAATGTTTGGACTACTGCTTTGCGTTGGGCACTAACCGCCTTTTGTAATGAACTAATGTGGACAGTAGAAGCCAGGCTCTGACCCCTAAAAAAACGGGGAAAATAGATCGGTGCTTTTAAAAAAAGGGCAGCACAAAATGCTACTACTCTGTGTGCCGGAAAAATATTGCTTTGCCTCTGACAAGAGCTGTTTTAAGATGGACACTGGAAGAACACTTTAACCTCTCCCTACCTAATGCACAATCTCTCCCTCCCTTTACTCTGACTTTGCTGTGTGTCTTCAGCTCTGAAAAGAGCTATTTTTTGGTGGTATTATAGAGCTAATGAGCGGCTCCTTTAAACTGTCCCTCCTCGAGTATCTCTCCCTCCCTATTTTACACTGAACTAGTATACACTGCAGGTAGCCCTAAAAAGGGCTTTTGTTTTATCAAGAGGCCTAAACACTCTCCCTAGCAGCTCCTTATGGTTGCAGAATGCAGGCGCCGGACACAATGTGCACAAAATGGCGGCAGGGCTTAAATAGATCCTATGACGCTGGGCGGCCAGCCAGTCACAGTAATGTCACAACCAAAATGTCTGCGGCATTACTGTGATTGGTTAAGAAGCCCAGCAAGTTTAATGGCTGCAAAGGAGGCGCCAAAACTGCAGGGCGGGACATCCGAATATAGCGAGGTGAGTACACAAATACTCGCAATATAACGATAACCCCAATAGCATACTATCCGTGCGAATAGCGAATATTAACGAATACACTTGCTCATCACTACATATAATGTATCTCCAACACCACAGCAGACTCCCCTTAAAGCTAATCCTCTTCAGGCTGAGGGTACAGTCAGCCTACTCTGCTTCATTGCCTGAACAAAAAAATTGCCTTCACAGTTTGCCTTACTTGCCTTAGTAACTACAGTCACAGTATTTATAGTAGCTTACCATCTGCTCTATGCATACTAGGTCTTGCTCGGTAAAATCAATATAACTAAAAAAATACAGCTGAACTCTGAAATGAAAAAGTGTCTTTAATTAGTGCTGGATCCTGCCTGCCCTTTAGATGTGTAGGCTTTCAGCCGGGAGAGGCATATAAGGATAGGTTCCCACCTTGTCGGGAAGTGCCCACATGAATTGGCCAATTAGTACACAATTTGTGCACTAAGCACCTTCATTTTCAAACATATTTTCTATAGCAGCAATGCAGTTCAAATTACATAAATTTAATGTGTGCTTATTATAGCATTTCAGAGTGCAGCTAAATTTCCTTGGCTATATTGAATAGTTGTGATAGCTTGTATCTGTTCACACTTGTCTTATTCCGTTTGAAAGTGCTGGCCAGTTTTTTTTAATTTTTTTAGTATTAGTGATGGGCGAGCACTAAAATGCTCGGGTGCTCGTTGCTCTAGTAGAGCACATTGGAATACTCGGGTGTTCGACCCAAGCAACGAGCCTAATGTAAGTCTAAGGGAAACTCAAGCATTTTTCAGGCGGCTCCCCCCCCCCCCCCCCCGTCTGCAGAGGGCCTAAGAATTGCCCAAATCCATGGGAACAGTGCTCAAATGGCATGGGAACAGCATGGGGAAGACCCTTGGAAGCATTTCTGACTCCCAGGTCACTGCTGTCAACAATGTTGTCAGAGGTATTTCGCCACTTTTACGGACTCACAATAAAACATACAAAAACGAAACCAAAATGGATTTTCCTGGGAAATATGATGAGGAACATTCTTTCCAGGGTAATGACTTGTATATAAGGCAAAATAAATAACCAAAAACAAAAATACTCCTCCACACCTTGGGCTATGTTCACACATAGCGTTTTTGATGCGTTTTTGCACTTTTGCATTGCTTTCAACCGTGACAAATGCATTCACCAGGAAATGTCATTTTAACATTTTACAACCTTATTTGGCCATGTGGTGTGTGAGACATGATCAAGTCACAAAGCCTATTTTTATAGGGCCATCAGGTGGCCTTTACAATTCTTCGAGGACTAGCAGTCGGTCCTCACTATTCTTATAGAGCCATCAGCCGGCAAGGCTTTGTTGTTCCCATTACTAAAGAGTGGGTCTCCTATACTGTTATTGCATATGCAGTGAGAGGCAGGGCTGCCCAAAATTTGGACGCACCCCAATACCCCTTTGAAAATTTGGAAGCACCCCAATACCCCATTGAAGAGACTTAGAAGAGGGCTTCCTGAAAACAATGCTCCCATTATTAGGAAGTGGGTCTCCCATTGTGTTTGCTATGCAGTGAATGCAACCATTGCTAAAAATTTGGAGGCACTCCAATGTCCCTTGGAAGAGACATAGAGGGCCTCATAAAAAAATGTTCCCATTAGAAAGGAGCGTGTCTGCTATTCTTGTAATGCACATGCACTAAGTGTATGGGCTGACAAACACTTACCCCTGGGGGTATACATGAACATGCTGTATAATTTTTTTTTTTTTTTTAAGGGCATCATAAACACCCTTTAAAAAAATTATGTGGGTGTTACATCACGGACCACGGTCACCCTGGTGATATGGTGGTGGAGGATGAGGATGAGGAGAAGGAGGAGGACAAGAGCAAATAGCCAAAATCAGGAAGCGTATACCCATGTGTGGGTGTGAAAATGTGCATGGGAATACACCTCCCAAAAAAAGACACTGGATTTGAGTTTATCTTATGCTGCTATCATTCGATGGTTTTGAGAAGTCTGGCCCAATCCAGCCCTTGTTCATTTTTATAAGAGTCAGCCTGTCAGCATTTTCAGTTGACGGCGGATGCACTTATCAGTTATAATTCCACCAGAGGCACTAAAAACCCTCTCTGATAAAACGCTAGCGGCAGGGCAGGCCAGGACCTCCAAGGCATAGAGAGCCAGTTCATTCCATGTATCCAGCATGGATACCCAATAATTCTAAGGCATCGAGTAATCAGGGAGGACGTTGGTATAGTTGGCAAGGTACTCCCTCAAAATCTTCCCAAACTTTGCACTCCTTGTGAGAGTAACCCGCGCCTCAGGGCCTGTGCGATGGGAGGGGTTGAGAAAATTATCTCAGAACTTTGACAGTGTTCCCCTGCCTCTGCTGGATTGGAGTTGTGTCACTCTCGCCTGTACTCCTTGGTTGTCCAACGAACTGTGACCTCTGCCGCCAGCGTTTTCAGATGGGAATTTTTTTAATAGTTCTGCAAAAGGGGCCTTCTGGTACTGACCCATTTTTGTAGACCTGTCCGCCTCAGGAATAAGAGATAAAAAGTTCTCCTTGTAGCGTGGGTCTAGAAGTGTCACTAACCAGTAATTACTGTGTTTGTTGTGGCACAATTTCAGCTTGCCCACGGCCTCGGCATGCTCCATCACCATCACGTCCAGTAGCCCCATCCCTTACCACGTGCCTTGCCCATTTTAAATAGAGGACAATATCTTCCACGCTCACTACAAATGGCTGAATTTGGAGCAAACTTATATGTGATCCATGTGACGGACAAACCACAGTTTTAAATACCTGGCCTGTAGGTAACTATTTTGAACTGCAAACCGATGTCCAAAAATTTGCTGACACACTGAAACTAATTTTTAATGGAGGCCAGAAATGGCAGTATTTTCTGAAAACGTATATGTGATCCATGTGACGGAGAAAACACAGTTTTAAATACCTGGCCTGTAGGTAACTATTTTTAACAGCAAATGGGTGTCAATAGCTTCACTGACACACTGAAAAAAAATTTCAATAGAGGCCAGAAATGGCAATATTTTCAGCGCAATTATATGTGATCAGTGTGACAGAAAATCAACAGTTTTAAATAGCTGGATTTCCGCTTTAATATGTAAAGGACCTGGCTGTATTCTGCACTGCCAACAAGCAAATGTCGCAGAAAAACGGTGATCTCTGGATTGCTTTTTAAGCAAATAATGAGGTTTAAGATCAAAATAAAATTATTCCTGGCCCCTGATACCTGGGCCTATTTCTAGAAATATCTAACAGCAGCAGCAGCAGACAGAAATGGAATGGAGCCTCTTGTGCTTTATGCACTGCAGTCAGCTATATACAGTGCCTATATACATTGCCTGCCTGATATCTCTGCAGATGGATTAGTCCTTAGAAGGACTGTTTGTTGAGATGGATATGAGTAATATATTTCTGTTCTACCTACACTACCTAATAAACAAGCAAATCTCTCCCTAGCTCAGCAGCACCTCTCCCTACACTGTCTGATTCCGGAGTGACTGTGAAGATCACGGCGGCGCCAGGTCTGATATAGACCTGATGACGCTGTGCGGCCAGCTAATCGCTGTAATGCCACAAACAACATGGCTGCAGCATTACAGTGAGTGGCAGGCAATCCCTGCATGTTCATTGGCTCTGTAAAGAGCTCCAAACATGCAGGGAGGGGACCCGAGCTCCCGCCGAGCAACCCTGGAAATACTCGGCGAGCACCGATCATCTCGAGCAGTGAGATGCTCCGGCGAGCACAGAGTAGTAGCAAGCATGCTCAATCATCACTATTTAGTATACCTTTTTCTTACTGCGCACTCCTCCCATCAGCCTAATTAATTTTCAATTAGTGCTGGATCCTGCTGCCCATTAAATTTATAATTTTTCAACCTGGGAGAGGCATATATATAAGGTTAGGTTCCCATCAAAAGGGGCTGATGGGTTCTCATGAATTGGCCAATTTATGGGCTGCGCACCTTAATTTTTTAACATATTTTTTATAGCAGTAATGCAGTTCCAAATTCATATATTCAATGTTTGAATATTATAGCATTTCAGAGTACAGCTGTATTTTCTTAGTTATATTGAATAGTCACGACGGCTTACAACTGTTCACACTTGTCTTTTTCTGTTTAGAGGTGCTTGTCAGTTTTTATTTTTGCTCAGTAAGCAGCATAACTACTGCCCTTTACAAGACTCACTAAAGTACACTGGAAAAAAATGCACTTAGCCATCTTCAGATCCACTTAATGTCGCATGGTCTCCAGGTCACTGCCAATCTCCATCAGCAAAATTGAACCAGGGCCTCACCTTTTCTGATGTCCAAGCCTGCATTTTTCTAGTACATTGCAATGCTTTTAAGAACAGGTCTGGAGACTAAAATGACCACAAACCAACTGTAGCTCCAATAATCACTGCATCCAGATCATCTGTTTTCTCCCCTAATGTTACCAAATCACTTTCATATCTTAATCCCCATGATAACATTAATTTCCTCTGCCCTTTGGCTTGTATGAAGACTGCTGAATCTGGGAACCTATCATATCATCATTGCTACAATCACTCACAGAATCCTCACCCGGTGGGGCGCAGAGTGCTGCAACCCTCCATGTGGGCAACTTGTAAAGGAAATCCCATTATGTATTATGTACAAAGCATAACATAAAGAATGGGTATGGAAGCATACATGAAAATATCTGAGGTTGTGGGTTGTAAGTAGTCACCTAGGCAGATTAACGATACCACAATATTTTATTAATCACAACCATGGTAATACAGCAATTCCGGGTAAATGGCCAAAATACAGTTCTCTCAGTCCTTAAGTTTCCAACCTGGGATCAGTAGTTCCACTGGCTTTTTATCAGGCCATACTCACTGTCTCCCAACTCTTGGTTGGCCCACAGATTTCGTATCTCCAGCCAGTATAGTCTGTAGCCACAGTCCACGATCGTCCAGGCGACCGATAAAATGATGGAAGTACAGGTATCCAGTAGCAATATTACTTTAAGAAAGTTTAAATCCAAATTACATATCCACAACTGTAGCATGTATATGCAGCTCAGTCGGTAACTGATCTCCAACACTCCGTAAGCCATCCATCCTTTTGCTCCACGTCCACTGCCATAGATCCTATCCCTTCAGCATCCTTCTCCCAACTGAACTAAACATGTGGCTTCAGTTTTCCTTTAATGGGATTATTCCCCTGAATGGGCAGAACTGCTCTCAACCTCCCCCCTTCAAAGCTAAGTGTGCATTAGAGGAGGTATTTAGGCATTTTTCTTGAACCCATCACTTGGGTCTGCAGGTCTGCAGGTGAGACTCCCTGTCATGACGACTCCACTGGATCTTCTTTCAACACCCACACTAGACTAGTCTAGATGGTTTTTGAACAATGGTTAGAGGCTCCTGAGATACTAATGGGATTACACTTTACAAGTAAAATTAGTGTACATAAAATGACGAGCAAGCAGAACATTAATAAAACACCGCCAGCAAATCTATTAATATACTTACCTTGTAAGGTCTTCACATCCTGTTCAGTCCAGATGTGACCGGATCCCAGAATTCCAAGCGGCGGAAGTTCGCCAACCGCCATATTGGGACACCCAAGTGATGGGTGTCTCAATATGGAAACCTCTGGTGGTACCAGCCTCTTGCGCAGTACTACCAGCAGAACACCATCGCAACACACACACTCACACACACACACACACACACACACACTGTATACGCCGTACGCAGCACACACACACTAAAACACACTGTATACGCCGTACGCACCACACACACTATATACACTGTACGCACCACACACACTGTATATGCCGTATGCAACACACACACACTGTATACGCCGTGCGCACAACACACACACACACTGTATACGCTGTAAGCACCACACACACACACTGTATACGCCGTGCGCACAACACACACACACACTGTATACGCCGTATACACCACACACACTGTATACGCCGTACACATCACACACTGTATACGCTGTACGCACCACACACACATACTCTGTACACGCCGTATGCACCACACACACACACTGTGTACGCCATACGCACCACACACACACTGTATACACCGTATGTAACACACACGCACGCACACACACACTGTATACGCCATACACACCACACACACACACGCACACTGTATACGCTGTAAACACAACACACACACTGTATACGCCGTAGGCACCACACACACACACTGTATACGCCTTATGCACAACACACACAGACACTGTATACGATGTACGCACCACATGCACACAATCTGTATACGCTGTACGCACCACACACACTGTATACACCGTGCGCACCACACACACACTGTATACGCCGTACACACTACACACTGTATACGCCATACGCATCACACACACACACACACACTGTATATGCTGTATGCACAACACACACACACTGTATATGCCGTGCGCACCACATACACACACTGTATACGCCGTATGCACCACCACACACACACACTCTGTATATGCTGTACGCACCACACACACTGTATACGCCGTACGCACCACACACACACACACTGCATGCGCCTTATGTACCACACACACAGAAACACACACTGTATACGCCATACGCCACACACACGCACACAAACACACTGTATACGCTGTACGCACCACACACACACTGTATACACCGTACGCACCACATACACACACACACTGTATACCCTGTACGCACGACACACACACACTGTATACGCCGTATGCACCACACACACACTGTATACGCCATACGCACCACATACACACACACACTATATACACCGTACGCACCACACACACTGTATACGCCGTATGCACCACACACACACTGTATACGCTATACGCACCACATACACACACACACTGTATACACCGTACGCACCACACACACTGTATACGCCGTATGCACCACAAACACACACACAAACTCTGTATACGTCATGCGCACCACACACACACAAACACTGTATATGCCTTACGCACCACACACACACACTGTATACACTGTACTCATCACACACACGCACACTGTATACGCCGTACGCACCACACACACACTGTATATGACGTACGCACCACATACACACACACTGTATACAGTGTACGCATCACACACACACAAACTGTATTTCCATGTTAATAAAATGTTACCTTTACCTACTTTGCTTTCATTTTAACACAGGGGAGGGATGAGTGCACATAGGAAAGAGGACACACAGGGGGAAGACAGCTGAAACGAGAGAACACATGAGGGAAGAAGACAGCACAGGGGGGAGAGAGAGAGCAGACAAGGGGGAGAGCACATGGGGTACACAGGTCAAAGAAGAGATCACATGAGAGGAGAAGACAGAAGATGGGGGAGAGAGAAAGCGCACAGGGGGAGAGAGACAGAGCAGAGGGGGAGACCGCTCAAACAGGACAGCACATGAGGGGTGAACACAGCACAGGAAGGAGAGAGACAGCAGACATGGGAAATAGCACATGGGGTAGACAGGTCAAAGAAGAGATCACATGAGAGGAGAATACAGAAGATGGGGGAGAGAGAAAGCACAAAGGGGGAGAGAGACAGAGCACAGGGGGGAGACAGCTCAAACAGGACAGCACATGAGGGGTGAACACAGCACAGGAAGGAGAGAGACAGCAGACAAGGGGGAGAGTACATGGGGTAGACAGGTCAAAGAAGAGATCACAGATGGGAGAAGTCAGCACATAGGGAAAGAGAGAGTGGATAGGTGGGTGAGCTCATGGGGAGGGAGAGATTCTCAACGCTGCAAAGCCTGCCCCCATCGTGACACTACCGCCTCCATCTAGTCTCTAATAAAACACAATAATAATATAGACGAAAATGATGCTCAGTGCTGGAAAAGTTTCTTAGTCCTTAGTCAGTGGGCAGCTCCTCACAATACATTTCACCCTCTTAACAAATCAGATCACAGAACACTGTGCATAAAACTAAACATTGGATGAGCCATGAAATCAGATCTGAAGAAAGTAGATTGCAAATGAGCAGTGCAGTGTTCAAAAACAAGTCAGTTTAGAGTTTTAGGCAATCAACAGAGACAAAGTTACATAAAAAAGTCAAGTATCAAAGCATATTAAAAATTATTGTAGGAGTCATACGCAAATAACAGATTCAATTAGCCTAGTTAAAGTTCAAGGTCCACATATACATTAACGTGATCTGAACTTCATGAGTTTAGCTGAACCAAGCAAATAACTAATATGTAGGAATCAAGTATGTTGAATTAGAACTAATAATCTTTTTATTTCCCTTCTGAGGTATTCACATACGCATGCTCAGGGAAATGCATGTGTTTGGAAAAGTTGGCAGAGATTACTGACAGCAAACCAAAGGTTGCATGGGCACCTTTACCATAGAGTCTTATAGTAGCAAGGATTAGGATTAGAGATGAGCGTTGTTCGACTCGAACTGTTCGCCAATCTCAAATTCGAGCTGTTTTGGGCGGTGTTCGAGCCGGTCGGCGAACACGAACAATTTGAGAAAAATTCGACTGTTCGAGGTTATGTTCGATAACTGTTCGTGCACCAAAATCATAACTGGATTTTTTCTCAGTAATGATGAAAATTAATGTTAATACGCAGTTTGAGTGTACAGCGGGGTGGGGGGAGGGGCAGGGGATGGATCTCTGCAGAAATAATGAAGATCTCCATTTTTTTTCTCTTTCCCGCATTTACAGTGGGGAGGTGCAATCTGTCAGCCTATCAGCAGCACACACACGGAGCGAACTGCTTTTTTTCACACAAACAAGTGCATGTGTCATTGGCAGTGTATGTCACATGTCCTTGCCCTATAAGACCAAGCCATTTTCCCCGTCGCCACCATTTTCTCACTGCTGCAGCTGCGTGTTAGACGGCACCGCTGTTGCTGTGTGCGCTATACTTTCAGTGTTAATTTCAAGCCAATTTTCTCTGAAATATACAGATAGCTTGGGTGTAGGGAAGAGTTGTGATTGCAGTCCTTTTGAGGACTAGGTTACAGCATTTCCTATGACTTTTAGCAGGCAGGCCTGTGCTCTTAAATAGATAGGTTGGGAGAAGGGACTAATTGTAATTGCAGTCCTTTTGAGGACGATTTTACAGCATTTCCTATGACTTTTTGCCAGGCAGGTCTGTGCCAGTTCTGTGCAAGTGTTTTTCACAGCATTTGGCTAAATCTAGCTAAGCAAATCCTTTTTGGCCTCTTGCAGTGTGTGTTAGTCAGTGGAGTAGCCTATCTGTGTTGCAAGCTACATCACCTGTGTATAGAATAAAATTTTTTTTACTGCACCTAGCCAAGTAAAACCTTTTGGGCATAGCATCATTCTATTAGGCCATCTATACTAAGCTCCACCAGGTTGCAAATTCAATATAATTTTTATCTGCATCTAACCCAGCCAATACTTTTGGGCTAATACCACAGTTTGGCCATTCAGCTCTGCTCGGTTCCCATCCATTGTTTTTTGTACAAACAACTCCAGAGTTGTGAATTAGTTATCCACCAAAATGAGTGGAAAAAGGCCTGCTGCTGGTGGAAAGGGGAATAGGCGTGTTGGGAAGGGAAAAAAAGGTTGTGTCCGTGGGGTAGGTGTTAAAGCAACAGTAACATCTGCAGAAGAGAGACAATCTTCCAGCCAAACTAAGATGTCTACTTCTTTTAGCGGACAATGTGATACGATCCCTTTCTTACAGCCACGCCAATCGCTACAAATTCCAGATGAGGCACAAAAACAGCAGGTGCTTCAATGGATATCAAGTTCTCCTTTAAGTGGGCTCTTCTCCACCTCAACTTCAACATCACAAATACTCCAGTCCTCAGAGGTGTCACCCCAATCGCACTTGCCTCCTCACAGCTCCCAAGTCTCCTGCTGCCCGTTGAGTATGGGGTAGAACAGATGGTTGAGTCTGCAGAGCTGTTTACTCATACTATAGCCTGGGAATCAGAGGTCGGCTCCAGAGCTTCCGTGAATCCAGATGAGGAAATGATCTGCACTGATGCCCAGAATCTTTATGAGTCGGATCCAGGACCAGACGCAGAAGGTTCTGACCATAATGTAAACCCTCATTCCCAAACTGTAACTCCTGTTGGTGGAGACAATGAGGAAGACGCTGATGAGACTCAAATACCTGATTGGAGCGACAACTTGAGTTTTTTGTCAGGGCAGGAAGAGGTTGGCTCTGAGGACGACGGGTGTGAGAACACACAGGGTGATGATGACGAGGTTGCAGATCCCACTTACTGTGAACCCACAGTTAGCCAGTCGATGAGGTCAGCAGAGAAGGTGGAGGAGGATGCTAGTGACGACGAGGTCAGGTTGCGCCTTCCAGGACAGAGACGTAGTACTGGAAGCACGTCAACAACTGCATCCTCAAACACAACTCTGCCTCTGACCACAAGTCGTGGTGGCTCTTCAGGTCGCATGGGTGCTAAGCCTTGTATAGCCTGGGCATTTTTTCAGATCGATAAGGATGACCCAACTCGTGTTATCTGTAACATGTGTCACCAAAAGCTAAGTAGAGGCCAAAAAATCGTCACATGGATATGAAGCATAAGTTGCAGTGGGAAGCTCACTGTGCTACAATGTGGCCTAGCGGGCCGGGCCAACCACTGTCTGCCCCATGTTGTGCATCCGCGGCCTCTTCATCCTCTGTGACTGGGGGGACCGCAGTCAGACCTGTTTTGGGATGCAGACCTGCCACCTCTTGTCTTCACCCGCAACAGCAAGCGTGATTGGCAGGTCATCATTTTCTTTGGAGGTGGAAACACCAGCTGGTGTTTAGCGCTCTCCAACATTGAGAGCACCACCTTTGGATCAAGGCAACCTAACATGTCCGCCTGCATCTTCATCAAAGACCGGCAGTTTGCCGGAGACACCCTTCTCAACCCCGACTAAGCACAACAGCCAGCCCTCGGTCCCTCAGATGTGGACAAGTAAAAGACCATTTCCTCCTAGCCATGAGAAAGCTAAGAGGTTGAAATTTCACCATCTGCAACCTCTTGGCTACAGAAATGCTGCCTTTCCGCCTGGTGGACACAGAGGATTTTCGAGACCTTATGTCCGTCGCAGTGCCCCAGTACCAGATGCCCAGTCGGCACTACTTCTCAAAGAAAGGTGTGCCTGCGCTCCACCAGCATGTCGCACACAACATCACCGCTTCTTTGAGAAACTCTGAGTGTGACAGAGTGCATTTCACCACAGACACTTGGACGAATAGGCATGGACAGGGGCATTACATGTCGCTGACTGGGCACTGGGTAACTATGGTGAGAGCAGGACAAGGGGCTGCTGTCCAAGTCTTGCCGTCCCCACGAGTTGTGCGTCAGTCCTCTTTATCTCGAAGTTCCTCCACTGCTTCTGCCTCCTCAAACTCCTCTCGGTCCTCCACCTGCACCCAAAGCCTGTCTGGTCATGCCACACGCTTTCTAACTGCGCAGAAAGGATCCTGCACACCTCCTTACTATGCTGGCAGCAGGGCTCAACGTCATCAGGCAGTTTTTACTTTGAAATGTCTGGGAAATGTGAATCACACAGCTGAGGAGTTGTGGTCAGCTCTGGAGAACCAGTTTCATGAATGGTTGTCTCCACTGGACCTGAACCCAGGGAATGCCGTGTGCGACAATGCTGCAAACCTCGGTGCGGCCCTTTGCCGGGGCAATGTCACACACGTGCTTTGTATGGCTCACGTGTTGAACCTGGTTGTCCAGCAATTTTTAGCCCACTATCCCGGACTAGATGGCCTTCTGCAGAGGGCACGGTCGCTGTGTGCTCACTTCCGCCATTCGCATCCCGCAGCTCAGCGACTTACATCTCTACAGAAGTCGTTGGGCCTGCCACTTCACCGGCTAAAATGCGATGTGCCTACCCGGTGGAATTCAACTCTGCACATGTTGCAGCGACTGTGGCAGCACCGACAAGCCCTGGTGCAATACGTTCTAACATATAGCCTGGGCCAACGGGATCCAGAGGTGGGGCAAATCACGCTGGAGGAGTGGTCTCAGATCAGGAACCTATGCACCCTTCTGCACAGTTTTGAAATGGTGACAAAGATGTTTAGTGCTGACGATGCCATTATCAGCATGACTATTCCGGTGATTTACATGCTGGAGCACATGTTAAACAGAATTCGGAGTCAGGTGGTGCGACAAGAGGAGGTGGAGGAAGTAGAGGAGGAGGAGTTGTATGCGGAAGGCCTAACATCTACAAGGTCCAGACGGTCGGCAGCACCAAGGCGGCAGGCATGTGAGGGTGGGGGAGATGGTTTTACCAGGGTGCATGGTAGCAGCCAAACTAGTGAGGAAGGTGCAGGAGCCCTGGATGAAGTGGAGGACGAACTGATGGAAGACTCATCAGATGAGGGAGACCTTGATCACATTTCTGTTGTGCCAGGTTGAGGGGAGAGGGCAGAGGAAGGAAGCATGATTGTTACCTCACCACCAACACAACAGGGACTTGGTGCTCCTGGATGCGCAAGACACATGAGTGCCTTCTTGCTGCACTACCTGCAACATGACCCTCGAATTTTCCGAATTCGAAATAATCCTGACTACTGGGTTGCCACACTCTTAGATCCCCGGTACAAAAGTAAATTTGCCAAAATAATTCCTGCCATAGAAAGGGATTCACGCATGCAGGAGTATCAGCAGAGACTGTTGCAGAATCTTACATATGCTTTTCCACAAAACACCAGTAGTGCATGTAGTGAATGTCACAGTTCTAACTTGACAACCGTGGGACTGTCGAGTGTTCAGCACTCAAACCGTAACAGAAACACTGTATCTGCTGGTAACAGCAATTTTGCGGAATCATTTCACAGCTTTTTTAGCCCATCCTTTGCAAGGCCTCAGGAGACAAGAAGTCTGACACATAGTCAACGCCTAGAGACAATGGTACAGGATTATCTCCAAGTAAACATCGAAGCCATGACTGTGTCACTGGACCCTTGCTCTTTTTGGGCTTCCAATCTGGATTAATGGCCGGAGCTCGCCACTTACGCCTTGGAGAACTTGTCATGCCCCGCAGCCAGCGTTCTCTCTGAACGTGTGTTCAGCGCTGCTGGTGGTGTGCTGACAAATAAGCGCACGCGGCTGTCCACTGAGAATGTAGACAGACTCACGTTCATAAAGATGAACAAATCATGGATCCGCAAGGACCTTTCTACCCCTGTGTCATCCTGGGGAGAGTAAAAGCTTGAGGATTTCGTAAAATCACCTCACCAACCGTTTTAAGCTTTCAAATTGCTAATAATTTTTAGTTGCATCTTGTCTGGAAAATAATTTTGGGCCTGTAGCAGTGTGCGGTACTCATTCTATTATGCCATCTATACTAAGCTCCACCAGCTTGCAAATTACTAATAATTTTTAGCTGCATCTTGTCTGGAAAATAATTTTGGGCATAGTAGCAGTGTGTGGTACTCATTCTAACCAACCGTTTTAAGCAACTCTGGGGCAATTGATGCCACTTAAGTGGTGTCTGTGCTACAAATTTTTGGAAAAAATGGAGACTCTTTTTGGAGTCCCCTTGCTTTGTTTTACGTGTCGTTGCCATCGTCAATTAGAGGTGGGTTGGGTCTCTCCCACCCCTTTTAACCGTAAGAAAATACATACACTATGACTTGGGGTAACACAGATGGTTGAGTCTGAAGAGCTGTTTACTCAGAGGTCTGCTCCAAAGCTTCAGTGTCTGCTAGTCAGCATAGTAACCCAGCTGCAAAGCAAGCTGCACCGCCTTTGTATCCAATAATGATTTTTAAATGCATCTAGCCTAGGCAGACTGTGGGGACCCCTGACCAAACCCAGTCGCTCAGCCCCCTAACGCCCCCCTTTCATTGACAATACAATCATGTAACTCTTACAACTGGATGGGTGAGGATTGGTCACAGCTTTATTAACTCTTTATACTCATTCCATTAGAAAGACATTTTATTTCTAAAATAATTCAGCTTGTTGCAGCATGCCCTGTGTCTCCAGTCTCCACAACGGCAAGTTGGCCAACAAGTGTAACTCTCCAACATGTCCTTTCAATTTCCAGGCCACGGAGGATCCTGCTTACTCGTATGCAGGACTCCGACCCCATCCAACACTCTTAACGCTTGTTCCACTCCGTCCTGGAGTCCTGACAGGAATATGTCCAGTGCAATATCCATTAAGTGAACACCGTCGGGCCGTATGAGGCCTGCTTTATCTCCTTCCAGTTGTCGGTGTCGTATCACTACACAGCCTCTGTCTCTTATAAATTTTGCCATCCAAATATTTATTACCTGCCTTGTCCGTTCGAGGGCCGTGATGTCTCACGCACCTTGCCATACTGTTGTCGGCACAATCTCTGACCATACTATAGTTAGTTTTGTGAAAAATTATCTGAAGCGCTCAGTGTGTAGTTTCATTATTGCCATTAGTTATGCGCTCTTGTGATAAGCTATGTCGTTTCCCCCGGCCTGTATAACTAAGATGACCGGACCTCTTGCCTCTCTCTCTAACTTGATTACCTCCATTAGTACCTGTGGCCATTGCAGGCCTCTAATACCTCTCCAGTTCAAATATGTGTTATGAAACTCCAATTTCCTCCTGCCTGGGCGGACTTTCACCCTTCTTTCTGCACAATATATATACGAGTTCTTAATCATTGCATAGCAAAAAAACAGCAAGGAAGTGGTATTTATACATCATGTCCTGCTATGCACCTGTTCAAGGCTGAGTTAATCAGAAATTTAAACACACATACCATGTTAAAATCGTATAGCATAGAAACAATGCATATAAATGTAAATAATCAAAAAGAAAAGAAGAAAAAAGGAACATATATAATAATAATCAATAAATGATCACTCATAATGATACATCAAATCATGTCCGATGTTTCAACCCGCTGGTACACATGTATTTAAAGTATAAATCCACCAACTTTCTCTATTAAGGAGCTTTCTCCTATAATCATCCACCAAATCTCCACCAATCGCCACGGCCCACGGAGGGGCCACCACAGTCAGTGAATCCTTCCTTATTTAGTATAGAGTCTACCAATACTTTGGGCGTATTAGCCCAGCTGCGAAACAAGCTGCACCGATGTGTATCTAATGAGAATTTTTAACTGCATCTAGCCTAGGCAGACTGTGGGGACCCCCAACCAAACCCAGACGCTCTGCATCTAACCCAGCCAATCATTTGATAGTATTGCTAGTAGCAGAGTCGCATGGTCTCTAAACCTTGCATTGCCTGTGCATTTTTTCAGATCGATAAGGATGACCCAACTCTTGTTATCTGTAACATTTGTCACCAAAAGCTAAGTAGAGGCCAAAAAATCCATAGTTTGAGCACTTCATGCATGAACCGTCACATGGATATGAAGCATAAGTTGCAGTGCGAAGCTCACTGTGCTACAATGCGGCCTAACGGGCCGGGACAACCACCATCTTCCCCACCTGTGTCATCCTGGGGAGACTAAAAGCTACTGCGTAGTATTTTCCAAAAGTTTGAGGGAATTACCACGGGAATGGTTTGGAAGAGGTATAAGAGTTTAGGTAGGACGTTCATTTTTAGTATACTTATTCTGCCGAGCCAGGAAAAATCCTTCACCGTCCAAGAAGTAAGATCTTTATGGAGTTGTTCAATAAAGGGCCCAAAATTAAGATAAAATAGATGGGAGAGGTCTCAATGAATATGAATTCCTAAGTATTTGATACCCTGTGAGGGCCAGGCTAAGGGAAAGTTGGACTGGATGGAATCCTGTATGGATTTGGGGAGGGAGACATTGAGGGCCTCAGACTTCGCTGCATTGATTTTAAAATTTGACCATGTAACAAAGTGATCTATTTCAGCCGTAACAGCAGGGATGGATATATGTGATTGAGTGATATATACTAGGACATCATCAGCAAATGCAGAGCACTTGTACTCGGTGCCTCCCACCTCAATCCACCTAATATTGGGGTTATCGCGAATTGATGAGAGCAGGTGCTCCATCAATAGGATGTATAAGAGAGGGGACAGAGGTCATCCCTGCCTTATCCCATTGGTGATTATGAAAGGTGATGAAAATGTTCCATTTATCTTCAGCCTAGCTGACGGATTGCGATACAGGGCCATGATTTTGGCTATGAAAGGGTCCCCTAGACCCCTACCCCAAGCTTTTTAAGAGAATAATATATGGCGTGCCAGGAGACTCTATGGAATGCTTTCTCAGCATCCAACAAGAGTATCTAATTACAAATTTTTAACTGCATCTAGCCCAGGCAATACTTTGGGCCTAGTAGCAGTGTCTGCTAGTCAGCGGATTAGCCACCGCCTGTAGATCTAATTACAAATTTTTAACTGCATCTAGCCCAGGAAATAATTTGGACCTTGTAGCAGTGTATGCTAGTCAGTGGATTATCCCACCTGTTAAGCAAGCTACACCACCTGTAGTTTGGACACTTAATTTTTTCAAAGGAAATGCTTCGGGCCCCCGGGACACTCAGTGAAGAGCATCGGGGAGGCACCCGAAGGCACAGGGGCTGGGACTGGTGGTAGGACGCCTTGCGGTGGACCGCCAAGCTCGATCCTCATAAAAGCTTTATAACTGCAGCAGCTTTAGTGGACGCTACTGGAGCTGGAATTCCCGCGTCTGTTGGCATCAGACTTGCCCTCCAATAGATCCTTGTTAAAGGATTTAAAGTGTGCTCATTCAAATTACAGAGACAATTTAAATTCAAAAAGATTAGATCTGCCTCCACCGCAGGGGGGCTCGCTCGACCCACCAGCGGTCAGGCACCAGTATTGGGAGAGGGGGGCTTGCCGTCAGGGTCCACTGCAGCTCTGGCACAAACCCGGCGAAACGGAGGTCGCACGAGCAGGATCTGACTGGCCGTGTCAGCTTCGCACTTTTTTGGTTTTAGAAGGGCATGACATGCCTATATCTGTGTCTCCCCCTCCTTTTACTCCTTCACCTCTTTTCTTTTCGCATGACTATATGTACTTGTCACTTTTATATGTGTTAGCTGTGTCTTCTGAGCAGTTTGTCAGCTTTTGGACACCTTTGAAGGTGTTTTCTATGTGTTTCTATGTGTTTTTGTTTGCGTTCCATTGGTTTTAACGGTGTTCGACGGTGTTCGATGAACAGTTCGACGAACATACGGGTGTTCGACGAACCGAACCGAACCCGAACAATACGGGGGTGGCTCAACTCTAACTAGGATGAGAGTGGGTTTACTAAGCAGTTGGCAACAGAGATTCATGGATATGGAGAGAAGTCCACAACAGGAAAATTCAGAATTTTTGGAATTAACAAGTTATTTTTATTAGGGTATGTGCACACGATGTCGATTTGAAGCAGCCATTTCCTGAGTGTTTTTGCCTCTCCCTGACAGAAAAAAAACGCATGCGGATTTACAGGTACATGCGTTTTTGATGCGTTTTTGACGCGTTTTTACATGCATTTTTATATGTGTTTTTTTAAGAAGTTTTTGAAGTGTTTTGAGCATCAATGAATGATTTTTGGAGCTAAATGAAGTTATTTCGTGGGGCAGTGCTTAAGCCCTTGGATTACCATAGAACTGGGGTGAGTATATTTGTTCATATAAATGATTAAAGAATGGGTCTGTTGTATTTCAAATAAAGTGTTAACACTGTGCCTTTGTGTTTCTTTACTTTGCTTGGTCATGAAAAGGTCTGATTGACACCTTGAGCTCACCAACAAAAGAGCTGAGTGTTAGCTAGTCCCATTCACCCAATCTTCATTAGCATTTCTATTCATGTAATTTATGCGACTGCTGTGAGCTGTTTTTTTTTGGTCTGGGAAGGTGCCATTAGGCAAACATTTCCCTGGCCATAATTAACATCTCACAGTTGGTTCGTTAGCCGCTACGCACTCAGCAGCGAATTTGGACACAACGTATTTATGTTGCATCCAAAACGCGGTGTTCTAACGCCGCACTTTTGATGCCGGTAAATGTGAATCCACCGCATATAATGACACTTCAATTGGTCAAAATCTGCAGCGGAGACTAGTGTGTCCGCTAAAAAAATTGACATGCTGCGGGTGAGTTTGGGTACATGGCCACGATCATGAGCCACTTCAGGTTTGACGCTGCGTGTATATACAGCGTTAAACCCGCAGCATCTAGATGTTACAGCATAGTGGATGGGATCTCTAGAAATCCCACATGCACGATGTGTGCATCAGAGGCTGCGAATCACCAGTGTACACTGACATGCAGCTCGTCTTTCAGGACTGCAGCATGTCAATTTCTCTTGCGGAGTCGCTAGTGTCCGCAACAGAAATTGGACCACTAGAAAGTATTGAATGCGGTAATTCGCATGGTTCAGTGAACACATATGGATTTACCTGCGTTCAATAGAATGCAACATTTTGGACGCTGCAAAAATTTGCGTCCAAAGATCTGCTACGTCTGATTTATGGTCATAGAAAAAAAAATAGCGTGGGCTCCCGCGTCATTTTTATAACCAGCAGTGGGAAAGCCGACAGCTGGGGGCTGATATTAGTAGCCGTAGAAGGGGCCATCAGCCAACAATGTTTCATGGCTATTAATATCAGCCCACAGCTGTTTGTTTAGCCTTTACTGTCTTGATTACAGGGGGCCCCCAGAAAAAATTGACATGGGGTCCCCGTATAAAATATATCCAGTAAAGGCTAAACTCGACAGCTGCGGGCTGATATTAATAGCCATGGAAGGGGCCATGGATACTAGTCCCCTCCACGGCTGGTAATATCACCCCTCAGCAGTCCCAGAAATGGTGCCTCCATAAGATGTGAAATCACCCCCTGTCAGTATACAGTGCTGCAGGAGGTCAATGGGGTTCATCAGCTGTAGATCGGCTGATAAGCCCTGGCCAGTTAGAGACCGTGGGAACATTCTTGTGAATGTCCCCACGGTCAGCTGATCGGTCATGAGACTGATCAGCTGATTACCGGCGTCAGCAATCACCTGATAGTTACGTGACCATCAGCTGATTGCTGCCGGCACTGATCACCTGATGGTCACACGACCATCAGGTGATCACTGACGACACCGATCAGCTGTTGATCGCGTGACCATCAGGTGATCAGTGACGTCACCGCAGGTCTTGCCAGAACACTGCGTGGCGCGAGCCCGCGCCCTGCAGTGTGCCACTGGACGACGGAGAGACAACATCTCCACCGGGAGAAGAAAATTGTCTCTAGGGGCCGCCAGACAGGTGAGTATGGAGGTTTTTTCTTTTATTTCTACTTTTTTTAATCTTTTTTTTACTGCTGTGGGCACGCAGTCTAGAAGGAGCAGGCTGAAAACCTACAAACTGGTCATAAGAAGTATATATATCGTCAATGATCCCTAGAAAACTAGAAGAACTGATGAAAAGCCTATTTTGGGGAGAGGAGATATTGTATGGGAGGGAATAATCACCCTTGTAATCTATGTCTCAATCCACGTGTTAGTAGACCCCAAAAGGACAAGAAAAGGGATTTTGTTCAAAAAGTATCAATTTTATTAGAAAATGTAAAAATTACATCACAATTCACAATATAAGAGATGGGAAGTAAAGGAGATGGTAGGTCAACTATAGGGGCAGGTTTAAACGAATCAAATCCTGCCAGGAGACTAACATCCCTAACCCAGCATGGAAGGTAAACCAGGTACACAAACTGACTGCTATTTAAAGAATAATGGGATAAAGATAAGTAATGGAATAAAGATAGGTAAAGATCATGCCAGTCTATGTCCACACTAATAATAGCAATAAAGTATAAAGCATAGTATACAAGATAATAGTATTGATATGTGGACATATGACAGCATGCATCAGATCATTTAGCAACAGCACATGAGTGATAGTGAAAATGCATGCTGAGTCTTGCAGCATATCTTTCCACAGATTCATCAGGGTCTTGTTGAACATCTTGTACAGACCCAGCTTGATCTGACAAGCGATCCTGAGCCCAGGCTTTTAACTGTTTCATGTATTCTAGGCCGGATTCATACGTACTAAGGGATCCTGCTTTTGTGGAATTCATGGCCTTTTGAAAGCTCTCCGTTTTCGGCTAAGTGAGCCTGGCATTCTGCAGCCAGAGTAGAACCAGCAGCAAGGGCAATTTTACGAACCAATCCTCCAACATGGCTCATACAGGTGTTTGCAGGGTTGGCTATGGCCCCCACCCGATGTGTAAGGATGTCACCATAGCCTATTGACAGAGTGACAGGGTGTCCTGATGGGTCTACTAGGTTCCGGGAGCGGCAGGGGTCCCAGACTTCTGAGGGGCTGGGGGGTGGTGTTCTGTCAGCAGTTGCTTGGAGCAAGGGCCGGAATATGGGTAATGAATGTGGGGTGGAGGATGCCATAGGAGACGTATGGGGTAAAAAGGGGGGGGGGGGGGGCTGGAGTATCTTGAGCCCATCCCTCATCTGGCTCCGTATCGTCTTGAGTAACAGTATGTTGGCGGAGGGAGAGCAGTCTGGCCTGAAATTCTGGGGAGTTGAGGAGGATATCCCCAGGGTTGTGGGTGACTCCCATAGGAAACAGGGGAAGCGTCTCAGCATCGTGGACTGGAGCAGAGGGTGTCACATTAGTTTCAGATGGGTACTCTGGGACTACGGGCTTTTCCACCTGTGCTGGTGGCTGGTAATATGCACCGGACGGATCTAGTAGTGGATATAGGCTGGATTGGGGCTTTCCGGGCCTCCCACAACAAGTAAGAGGTGTAGTAAGATGGCCGTGGGAGGGAGGAGGTGGGAGTGGGATTATTCTTGGAGGCAGGAAAAGGTGTAGTAAGATGGCCGTTGGAGGGAGGAGGTGGGAGTGGGGGTGGGATTGTTCTTGGGGGCAGGGAAAGGTGTAGTAAGAGGCATCAACGGGGTTACGGCCAATTTAGGGTCACATAACAAATCACATTCTGCAGCTTTCATGTATCCGAGCAAAGGCTCGGCATTCTCTGTTCCCCCCTGCACCATCTACTCTAAGATGTGCTTGCAGAAATCCTCACCCAACTTTCCCAACTTCTGTGTAACACATTCATAAGCTTATCATGTTCTACAAATTCCTAACATTCTTCTTGCCTTCCCGTAACTCCACTAATTGGCTTAACTCCTACAGCAGCATTCCGCAACTTACGAAATCTTTCAAATTTGAATATACGCAACATTTTCTTATAGAATGCAATGATCTGTCGCGACTCAGATCACTGGTGCAGTCCACAGGTCGCCATTCCTCAGTGTAGAGACACCTCAATACACTGTTGAGATAGAGAGACACCTCAATCTAACTCCTTTCCTAGCCTTGAATGGCGACTTTACAGTGCGACTCACCACGGCACCCTGACAGCAGAACCCCTCCTTATGAGGTTTCTCTGTATAAGACGAAGAGTACACCTCAATTCGTCACAAACCCTTACAGCAGAACCCCTCCTTATGAGGTTTCTCTGTATAAGACGAAGAGTACGCCTCAATTCGTCACAGATTCTTTCTCCCTTACACTACAATTCAGGAATGCTTTGTAACCTTGACTATCAGTTACGGGAGGCAGCTATCTAAGAAAAGTACAGTGACCGGGGGAGGAGGAGGTGGTGTGCACACGAGCACGCGCAGGCATGCGACGTCACTCGGTTTAACACTTGCTGGTTCAGGACGTGGTGCGGGACGCCCAAGGTCTCACCACTCGACCGGTCACCCACCCAGATCCAACCTGACAATCCCACAGGAACCGCTGCGGCTGACACACAGGCAAGTGAGACATATAAAATACATCTCAACTTACCGTGTTCGATGGAGGTTGATCAGGCCTCAAATTCAGCCACCGCGGTCACCACCAGGGAAATCAGCAATATGGGTCCGGGAGGGCGGCGTACCGCTAGCCACGCCGCACGTTGAGCGCCATTTGTGGGGGTCGTGATGACATTCCACTCGTCCTCCAGTCACTCCAAATTCAAACTATGAGCATGGGTCAACCATTCAAAGAATGAGTCAGACAACAAGCTGGTTCAAGCTCAGAGCATGCTCAGAAGACTACTACAGTCAACGTCCTCAGCAATGTTCTGAATTTATTTTTTACATGCACAAATCTAAATACACTACATAATGGGAGGGGAAAGGGGTTGTCCGGGGCGGGGTAAGCCATGAAAGTCCAGTGTCTGGCCACTCCTGATTGGTCCACATCTCCTTATCTCAGTCTCTGGGCAGATATTGCAGCCGTCAGCTTATAATCTTGTTTCGTTTCTCTGAAATGTCTTGGCAACACTGGAAATGTCTTAGTTTAAGTTTCGATTTGAGTAATTACGTAGCAAGGAAAGCTTATTGTTATATGACACAAAATGGTGGTTAGTACATTAGCAAAAAAGCGTATAAAAGTTACAAAAATATAAAAGTTACAAATATATATATTCTCTTTTACCCTGACAATAGCACCAAACAGACAGTATTAGACAAGTAACATTAGGATGTACAACAGTGATACATAAACATTAGTGGATCGATAGCGCTACTAGGATGATATTACTGTCTAGTCTAGAGCCATGGCTCTAAGAAAGATCAATTACCTTGTGTCATATGAAAAATGATAAAGCAGCATGTCCTGGAAAGCTGGGGGGCATGTGAAGCAGCCTCGACGCGCGTTTCGCCCTGGGAGTGGCTTCGTCAGGAGGCGTGGCTGTCGTGAAGTGAGGGGACATCCTTTATATGAAAGTTGGCCAATCAGAGTCGCTCGCGTCATAGAAGCCCCGCCCCCAGTGATGACGTGGCTGGACACGCACGTTGTACACAGCTGATGAGAGGGAATCCTCTCTGTTGCTGTGGCGACGCGTCCTGCCTTGAACGTCACTGGGGTGGAAGTTCATGTCAGAGCGGTGAGTAATCATGAAAAGGGGTGTGCTCGAAGGTAAACTTTACCTATCTTTATTCCATTACTTATCTTTATCTCATTATTCTTTAAATAGCAGTCAGTTTGTGTACCTGGTTTACCTTCCATGCTGGGTTAGGGATGTTAGTCTCCTGGCAGGATTTGATTCGTTTAAACCTGCCCCTATAGTTGACCTACAATCTCTTTTACTTCCCTTCTCTTATATTGTGAATTGTGATGTAATTTTTACATTTTCTAATAAAATTGATACTTTTTGAACAAAATCCCTTTTTTTGTCCTTTTGGGGTCTACTAACACGTGGATTGAGACATAGATTACAAGGGTGATTATTCCCTCCCATACAATATCTCCTCTCCCCAAAATAGGTTTTTCATCAGTTCTTCTAGAAGGAGCAGGCTGCTGCTTCTCCCATCCACTCTGCTCTCGCTGTTATCAGCCAGCGCAACGGTCGAATGAGAGGAGTAACAGTCTCCTCTTCTGACCCGGGTACCAGCCGCGGCTCGTTTCTGGCGTGATTTTTCGCCAATTGATTTACATTGAAATGTAGCAAATCTGCATATATAGATATTATACATGCGGGTTTGCTGCGATTCAATGCAAGTCAATGGGCGAGAATTCACCTCGGAATCGCACAAGTATTGGTCATGCTGCGGTTTGTGCCCCAATGATAATCCAGTGCAGAAATTTTTGCATCATGTGCACAGCACATGCAGATTAACATTGCTATACATGGCAGACCCTTTACCAAGTGGTTTTAATGCATTTCCTGGGCATTTTTTTCCATCACGGAAACGCATTAAAACAGCATCGTGTGCACCCAGACTTAAGGTGCATTTATAAGAGAAACATTATCATTAACGAGCATTCCTAAGAACGACCGTTTAACAATAATCTTGAAATGTAAACAAGCTGCAGATCACCTGATGGATGAACAAAATGCCTGCTTGTTGGGTGAAATTATCTTTCTGTGCTGCACAAAAGATCTTTGATTTTGGCAGTGCATTATACTGTGTAAACAGGAATCACTCTGCCGAGCACAGTTGCACACTATGCGCACTGAACGATATTTTACAGATCATTCAGTGCACATCTGAATAGTTGTCTGCCTGTGTAAACAGGTTTATAACCATTGTTGATGGTAGTTCAGAGCCGCCGGTTTATCTATATGAATCTTCAGTTTCTTAACACATTTGTACTTTAATAATTATTATATATTCAACATGATACTAATTTCCTTAGTTTGTGGTTTACTTTTTTTATTCCATTTTATTGCATTTATTTTGCTACAGTTCACTGTGTAGTATACAATGTCTCATTTATTTTGGCAGTGACTTTGACAATAAAAGAGTCCTCTTATGCACACAATATATGCATTCCAGTGGAGAAACTACATTTTGTATTCATGATTTATACTTAGTTTAATTGAGGTCAAAATACTAAGCTCTTATTTCACAAGACCTGAAACATCAAAGGTCAACACTCATCTCAATGACGGTTAGCAAAAATGTTTTATTTGAAGAAAATAATAAAACTAACCTTATAAATTCTCCAGCAAGGTGCGTCACTCACAAGATCTGATATTGAGCAGAAATCATTGGTGCTTTTTACCATTTGATTTCCACAATACAGTCATGTCTGTTTAAAACCACATCAATGTTTCCAGCGTTATTTTTGGTTTTACAGATAACTTTACTTAGGTTACTTTGACAGACAGTTCACAAGATCTACAACAATTGAAGAAGGGAAAAAGTTAAGACACATAATGAAACATCTACAACTTTAAATTAGGCGAACAAGGCATAGTTGCCCTTAGGTAATCCAAACATAACGTTTGTACTGAGATAGAACTAAGGACAGGGAAATGGGTACAGTAATGATAGATTTTTGTATACAATTACCCAATCTCCCAAATGCATTTTCTGCCTTTACTTTTTAACCTCTGGTGGGAGAACAATGTAGATGAACCAAGGATGACATATCATAGCTATAATATGAATCACATTTCCATTCATCACAGTAACTTTCACTTGGTGACCTTTTGTTGAAAAGCACTTGAACTTTATGCACATTATATACATCTGAATCATCGGTAAGGATGACCCTATTAAAACCAATTCAGTCAATGGTGATGTTATTGGACTTAATTCAATAGAAGGATAATTTTACCACAGTGAAATAGATTCATATTGTCAGGTTTTTATGTTATTCGAATAGATTTCCTTTAATTAATCCAAGCACCACTATTGATGAGCAGCTTGCACAACCTCTTTCAACCATGGTGCCATAGGCAATGTTGAAAAATTAATATGGATTAGAAGTGATGGCATATCACAATAGTTCCTGAAAAGACTTCAGAATGAAAGTTCCCCATGCACACCTTTCCCAGCACATTGGCACTCCTGTCTACCTAGTTAAGAGAACTGCAACAAACCATTTTAAACATCATACTCAAGAGTAATTTCTTACTGTAAATTATTCTTATGACAAGTAAATCATATCTGAAATAAAAGTCAGAAAATAAAGAATAGAGCCGGGTTCTTGATTTTTAGGGTAGAGATTCTTATATGCCTATGCACTTCAAGGGACTACCATTTGTATGTGAAAATGTTATTGAGATGATGACAACTTTTAAAAAAAAAGGTTTCCCGAGTATAAGCAGATTGACCTCAATGGAGGAGAGCTGCAGTATCAGACAAACTCCAAGGACAAATATTGCACTGTTTTTGGAAGCAATCCAACATAAGGAAGTCAACAGCTTACCACACTTGCAATGACTTCATCCAGGGTGCTCAGTAGCTTGAGCAGAACTTGTCAATATAATCTACTAAGAGAGAAGCCAGCACACCGTCCTTCTAGAGAAAACTTTGTCTTTATTGTAACTTAATTCCATATGTGCTTAAACCACTGACTACAGGTCATCAAACACTGACGCGTTTCAGAAGTAAACTTTTTTATTCATATCTCTTTGAAAAAAAACATACCATCACTCTTAAAGATATTAAGTGTCATCTCACCCATCATGAATACTTCAATCAGGAAACAAAATACCCCACACTACTGACAAATACAATTAAAAGCAAACATAATAATACACAGAAACACAGAGTTTCCCAAGAAGGATGGAGTGCTGGCTTTTCTACTACTGGTTTTGGAAGCAAGACTAAAAAAAAGAGCTGGAACACATATTGGTATAAGTACAATGCGTAGGTGTACAATCACACTGTGGACATTTAACAGACAGAACCTAAGATAAAAACAAAATGAGCACATACCCTTAAGTAACTAATTAGCAATACAAATGTAATAAACATAAGGTAATTAGTTAACACTATTGTGATTAAAAAATCGTAAAAGCCTTACCACCACGAAAATGTGTACTCAATTAGGATGGTCCCTTGCAGGTCATCTCATTATTTGACAGCAGACGTCAAAATTGATAAGGGCATAGCAGGACTCAGGCCCAACTGTCCATCTTATTGCGGTAGGATGGCTTTTATGCTTTTTTGAGTTATATCTAAGTGCCTTATGTTATTTACATGTACTATTACTATTTATCAATTTACTTACCACAGGGTAGTTGCTAATTCTAAGTGAGCTAACAACACAGTTCACAATATGTAATAATGAAAGTTTTGTAGCAAAGAATAGCTTAATTGGCTTTACATGAGATAACATGAGATGTATCATTGTATGAATTATTTTCTCTATAGTCAATGGCCCTAATTCATGAAGACCAGTCATTTTCTCACTGGTCTTGATGAGGGGGCATGGTGGGGTCAGATGCACCTGCTTTATGAAGAGGTGAATCTGGAGTATCTGACATATGGTGTGTGCCTCTATGCACCAAGCCAAAAATGTTACACCAGTCCCTGACTAAAGTAAGATGTCTTGAGCAAGAAACTCCACAGCTTGTCATGACTTAGATGAGTCATGACATCACGTACCTGCTGCACTGCCATTTACGCCCATGGTCTGCCCATTTTGGCATAGCTAAGAGAAACGGATGGGAAAACATCAAAAGTCGCAAAATTTTTGTGCAACTTCAAGTTGTGACAAAATTTTGTCACTTTTTAAAGCAATTTTGCATCAGAATTCTGATGACATTGCTTTGATGAATGAGGACCAATATGTTTCATTTTCTTACTTGAAAGTGCTTATCATTTTGAAATAGGCATTTCAGTGCAGGGATACCTTGTCTTCCAGTGTAACAATAATAATAATAATAATAATAATAATAGTGATAATAAGTGATGAGCGAGCACTAAAATGCTTGGGTACTCATTGCTCGGGTCGAGCAAATTGGAATACTCGGGTGCTCGACCCAAGCAACGAGCCCACTGTAAGTCTATGGGAAACTCGAGCATTTTTCAGGCGGCTCCCCCCCGGCAGTCTGCAGAGGGCCTAAAAATTGCCCAAATCAATGGGAACAGTGCTCAAATGACATGGGAACAGCATGGGAAGAAGCTCTAACTCCCAGATCACTGCTGTCAACAACGTGGTCAGAGTATTACGCCACTTTTACCGACTCACAATAAAACATACAAAAACAAAATGGATTTTCCTGTGAAATATGTTAAGGAACATCCTTTCCAGGGTAATGACTTGTATATAAGGCAAAATAAATAACCAAAAACAAAAATACTCCTCCACACCTTGGGCTCTGTTCACACATAGCGTTTTTGATGCGTTTTTGTACTTTTGCATTGCTTTCAATCAAGACAAATGCATTCACCAGGAAATGTCATTTTAACATTTTACAACCTTATCTGGCCATGTGCTATGTGACACATCATCAGACACATGCATACAGTGCTGAAAAGACATGGAAACAGCATGGGGAAGGCCTCTGGAAGCATCTCTGACTCACTGCCTAAAAGTGTGCCCATCATAAGTGATCCTTGGTGCATGCGAAGATGCCTCCCGCCATGCACTTGTCGTTGCAGACTTGCAACAATCACCGTCCACATCCTTGTCCCAGTGCAGCGTTCAGTTGTCCCTACCCCATTCCTTGGAATGCAGGCGCAAGTATGCAGGCAGCCACCCACCCACCCACAGGCTGCAATACTATACTGCCAAATTTTTGACAGCTGCTTGCACTTGAAATGTGGCCTTTTAGGCTCGTGGAGGCGGCAGCTTTTCATAACCTCATGCCGGTCCCCAGCCGCCACTATATTTCCTGGTATCGCCTCCACCTTCCTCAAGAACGGGTCCCACAACATTACCCGTGCCCTCCCCAGTGGACAGGTGAATGTAGCCAGGGACAGTACGGAGCCAGTCCACAACTTTTTTTGCTGAGAGTTGTATTTAGCTCGGTGAAAGGACTGGCATAGAGGGAAATCGTATCTACCCTGCGTGTCATTTCTCCCAGGAAGTCCTGTAATTGAGCTTGTTGCAGAAGCATTGGCAGCCCGTCCAACATCAACTTGCACTTGTCAGTGGTGCTTTGACATACACACATCTTTCTTTGCGCATTTAATTTCATGAATACAGAGTTGGACAATGGCCTGATCTGTAATGCGTTTTGAGAAATAACATGCATAAGCATGGCCGATCCACATTAAAAAAGCAGCCATAGAGTGTCCAGGAACCTTCCCCCACACTTTTCTTAGCCAGGGCTGCTTTTCGGCAGGGTTGGACAGGCCCACCAGGGAACCGGAGACTCCTCCGGCGGGCCCTGGCTTCTCCTTCAGGACAGTTCATAGTGCCGAGGTGAGGCCATGATGATGATAGAGGTCACCATCTGCTTAGTGTTCTGTTACTTGGAATGCAAGTGCAAGTATGCAGCCAGCCACCCACAGGCCCCAACACTAAACTGCCAGATTTCTGGGCAGCTCTTTGCACTTGAAATATGGCCTTTTAAGCTCGTGAAGGCGGAAGCTTTTCACAACCTCATGCTGGCGGCGGCCAGGTGTCCATACTTGGTCGCCAGCAGCCACTATATTTCCCGGTATCGCCTCCTCCTTCCCCAAGCACAGGTCACATAACATTACCCGTGCCCTCCCCAGTGCACTTACTGGGAAGGACCGCCTAACCATAAACACGTGGACAGGAGAATGTGGCCAGGGATGGTACGGAGCCAGTCCACAACTTTTTTTGCTAAGACTTGTATTTATCTCGGTGAAAGGACTGGCATAGAGGGAAACCATTTCTACCCTGCGTGTCATTTCTCCCAGGAAGTCCAGTAAAGCTGCTTGCACTTGAAATGTGGCCTGAACATTACTGCTGGCTTTTCTGTGGGAATTTGCTTGCCTCTTACCAGCCTGGAATATTTCCAGTAAACTATGGTACGACGCTATGGTATTAGCACTGCCCCCAGTACCAGTAGCGAAGCCATCCCCAATTTCCTTCTCAGGAATTTTATTTGGTAGACTGAGTGGCTGCCCAAATATATTTTCTCACAAAGGAGCAGAAGATAGAGTGGCGGTAGGTGCAAGTTTCTCCAGCCTGTTAGATATTAGAGGGTGAATGGCAGCACGATTGGATCAGTGGTTAGCACTGGAGCCTTGCAGCGCTGGGATCCTGGGTTCAAATCCCAGCAAGGACAACATCTGCAAGGACTTTGTATGTTCTCCCCGTGTTTGCGTGTGTTTCCTCCTCAGTAAAGAAGCAGCCATAGAGTGTCCGGGAACCTTCCCACGCACTTTTCTTAGCCAGGACTGCTTCTCGGCAGGGTTGTACGGTCCCACCAGAGAATCTTCTGGTGTGCCTTGGCTTCTACCTCAGGAGAGTTCATGATTGCGCTAACTTTGCAGCTGCTATGGGGCTCTTGAGCAGGTGAGAAAGGTTAGCCCTCAGAATCCTATGGTGGGCACAATGTTTTTCAATATGAAACAGCTTCTCAGTGGGAGTTGTATTTCACCACAGCCATATTCTTTAGCTCGGTGAAAGGACTGGTATTGAGGAAAACCGTATCTACCCCGGCTGTCATTTCTCCGTCACCAGGTTCCGCCCATTGTCACACATGGCCATGCCTGACTGTTTGTTCAGCAGTAAGAGCCACAGATCAGGCTGTTGTGTTACAGCTTTCAACAACTCTGCAGTGCTGGGCGGTTTGTCAATTAAGCAGGTTATCTTCAGCACAGCCTGTTGCCGCTTGGCCAAGGCAGTGCTGCAGTGCTGTCAGCTTGTGACTGATGTGGTCATTTCGGAGATGGAGGAGGAGGTGCATGAGCTGAACAATGTGATTACATTGAGGTTAAATTGGTGACGCTGTTTTTTATACTAAAGAAAAATCCTATTGTTTTGTTTTTTTTACGTTATTTTTTAAGAAAAATGCATTCACCGGGAAATGTCATTTTAACATTTTACAACCTTATCTGGCAATGTGGTGTGTGATACGTCTTCAGACACATCCTGTTTTTTATATGATGGAGGGACTCTGAAAGTCATAAAGCCTATTTTTATAGGGACATCAGACGGCCCTTACTATTCTTAAAAGGCCAGCAGTCGGCCCTGGCTATTGTTAGAAAGCCATCAGCCGGCTATGCTTTGTTGTTTCCATTATTTACAAGTGGGTCTCCTACACTGTTATTGCGTATCCAGTGACTGCAAGGGCTGCCAAAAATTTGGACACAACCAATACCCCTTTGAAGATACATAGAGGAGAGTCTCAGAAAAAAAATGTTCCCATTATGAAGGAGTGGGTTTCCTATAGTGGTAATGCCCATGCAGTGACTGGAAGGGCTGCCAAAATTTGGGAAAAACCCCACGAAGAATTTAGAAAGGAGAGGGTCTGCTATACAGTTATAGGGTATGCAGTGAGTCCAACGGCTGACCAATTTTAGGAAAAACCCCACTAAGAATTTAAAGACACATAGAGCAGGGCCACAGTAACGACAAATTCCCATTAGAAAGGAGAGAGTCTGCTATACAGTTATAAGGTATGCAGTGAGTCCAACGGCTGACCAATTTTAGGAAAAACCCCACTAAGAATTTAAAGACACACAGACCAGGGACACAGTAACAAGGTATGACATGTTCCCATTAGAAAGGAGAGGGTCTGCTATACAGTTATAGGGTATGCAGTGAGTCCAACGGCTGACCAATTTTAGGAAAAACCCCACTAAGAATTTAAAGACGCACAGAGCAGGGCCACAGTAACAAGATACGACATGTTCCCATTAGAAAGGAGAGAGTCTGCTATACAGTTATACTGTAGGGTATGCAGTGAGTCCAACGGCTGACCAATTTTAGGAAAAACCCCACTGAGAATTTAAAGACACACGGAGCAGGGCCACAGTAACAAGGTACGACATGTTCCCATTAGAAAGGAGAGGGTCTGTTATACAGTTATAGGGTATGCAGGGAGTACAACGGCTGACCAATTTTAGGAAAAATCCCACTAAGAATTTAAAGAGACATGGAGCAGGGCCACAGTAACAAGGTATGACATGTTCCCATTAGAAAGGAGATGGTTTGCTATACAGTTATAGGGTATACAGTGAGTCCAACGGCTGACCAATTTTAGGAAAAACCTCACTAAGAATTTAAAGACACACGGAGCAAGGCCACAGTGACAAGGTGCAACATTTTCCCATTAGCAAGGAGAGGGTCTGCTCTACAGTTATATGGTATGCAGTGATTCCAATGGCTGGCCAATTTTAGGAAAATCCCCACTAAGAATTTAAAGACACACAGTGCAGGGCCACAGTAACGACAAATTTCCATTAGAAAGGAGAGAGTCTCCCATAGTGTTGGCCTATGCAGTGAATGCAAGGGCTGCCAAAAATTTGGAGGCACGTCAATGACCCTTGGAAGAGATGTGGAGCCTCATAAAAAAATGTTCCCATTAGAAAGGAGCGGGCCTCCTATACTTGTAATGCTCATGCACAAGTGTATGGGCTGACAAACATTTACCCCTGGGGGGTATACATGAACATAATGTATAAAAAAATATATTTTATGGGTATCATAAACACCCTTTAAAAAAATGATGAGAGTGTTGCATCACGGACCACGGTCACCCTGGTGATATGGTGGTGGAGGATGAGGAGAAGGAGGAGAACAAAAGCAAATAGCCAAAATCAGGAAGTGTACACCCATGTGTGGGTGTGAAAAGGTACATGGGAATATACCTCCCAAGAAAAGATACTGGATTTGAGTTTATGTTATGCTGCTATTGACGCGCCCCCTGGGCCGTGGGGTACTCGGTAGCTGAGCCAGATGTTGCTAAGGGAGATGTCACAGTGGCGGTGACCCGGTTCGTGACCCAGGGCGGTCAATAAAAGGGGTTATTTACAGGGGATTTATAGTTTTTATGTTTAATGTTCGTGACGCCACCTTTGGTTTGTGGCAAAAGGGAGCCACCGCTGCGGAGCAGGTCTTCTGGAGCTGATGTTAGTGCAGCAGAGTTGGTTTAGCTCTCCACATGTAGAGCTTAGCTCCAGGGCATTGCAGGGATGTTATAGATGAAGTAGGTGTATAGAGTGGTGCAGGGGATGATGGCGCAGTAATAATTCACAGAGACAGTGGGGTGCAGTCTTCAGGGTTTTACTCACGATTTTTTAGACTCAAAGTTACCAGGGCCAGGGTAACTTCCCACGTCGTCCTGTGCTTACTCAGGGAGGAGTTCAGCAAACCCTCAGGCAATTCCAGAGTACTTAGCGGGACCCCGTTCCCCTGCACCTCACACCCAGTGTCCCAAGCCGGTGACCGCGGACCTTTCTCTGTCCCCTGGGTCCTCTATGGCCACCTTTTTGGCGAGTTAGATGTGGATTTTGGCTGCAGCACCTAAAATGCTGCACCCTCCAGTTATCTAGTTGAGACTTGAAGAACTCTGCTAGTTTAGGGGCCAGTCCAGTCTCTGCGACCTGATCGTTCCACTCCTGGTGGGTTCGGGCGCACGAGTGGCATCCACACTGCCCATGCCCCTGGGATCCTTTCTGTCTTACGGGAGCCTTCCTTCCTGCCTCTCTCCTCTCTTCAGTCTGTCCTGGGCCTCTCTCACTAGGCCCTCCTCCTTGAGCAGAGCTCCTGCTGAGCCCCTGCTCAGCTCCTGCTCCACACACTCTCCTCCTCCTCCGACTGAAGTGACTGACTGACTTGAACTCCAAGATGGCTTCTCCTTTTCATATCCTCCATTCAAGTGCTCTCCTGAGCTGCTTCCTCCACCCACACCCACTAAATGGTTCCCCCTCTCTTGGTTCCCCCACTCCAGCCAGTGTCAGGGCTCAGCAGCACAGCAATGCATCTTGCCCCTCCTGCTGGTCTGGAGTAGTGTAGTGTTGAATGCAGGTGTTTGGGTCCCGGGCATCACTCCATCCTTACATGAGAGTGAGATACCACACCTCTGGGTGAGATGCAGTACCTCTGTGGCGACTGAACCGGCAGGGGCGCCACACTATCATTCGGTGGTGTTGAGAAGTCTGGCCCAATCCAGCCCTTGTTCATTTTTATAAGAGTCAGCCTGTCAGCATTTTCAGTTGACAGGCGGATGCGCTTATCAGTTATAATTTCATCAGTGGCACTAAAAACTCGCTCTGATAAAATGCTGGCGGCAGGGAAGGCCAAGACCTCCAAGGCATAGACAGCCAGTTAATTTCACGTATCCAGCTTGGATACCCGATAATGATAAGGCACAGAGGAATCATGGAGGACGTTGGTACGGTTGGCAAGGTACTCCCTCAGGATCTTCCCAAACTTTGCACTCCTTGTGCAAGTACCCCATGCCTCAGGGCCTGTGCGATGGGAGGGACTGAGAAAACTCTCCCAGAACTTTGACAGTGTTCCCCTGCCTCTGCTGAATTGAGAAAACTCTCCCAGAACTTTGACAGTGTTCCCCTGCCTCTGCTGAATTGAAGTTGTGTCTCTCTCACCTGTACTCCTTGGTTGTCCAGCGAAGTGTGCAGTCTGCTTCCAGCATTTTCAGATGGGAATTTTTTTAATAGTTCCGCAACAAGGGCCTTCTGGTACTGCCCCATTTTTGTACACCTGTCCGCCTCAAGAATAAGAGATATAAAGTTCTCCTTGTAGCGTGGGTCTTGAAGTGTCACCAACCAGTAATGACTGTCACCCAAAATTTTGAGAACGCGAGGGTCATGGGAAAGGCAGAGTAACATAAACTCAGCCATGCGTGCCAGACTACTAAAAGGCAATACTTGCGTGTCCTCACCAAGAGGATGACTGAGCATGCACTCCTCCTCCTCTCTGTCCTCTGGCCATCCACGATGAACAGATGGTATGACAGTGGTGCAGGTAGCACCGTCTATAGTGCATGAAACTAGCTCCTGTCCTTCCTCCTCCTCCTCATCTTCCTCATTGTCACCCAATCCACGTTGGGATGAGATGAGGCTTGGCTGTGTGTAATCACCCTGTATGGTTCCTTGCTCCATCTCATCGTGCTCTGCCTGCAATGCATCTTCTTTGACTGTGAGCAGAGAGCATTTCAGAAGACAGAGAGCATCATCGCCACTCACCATCTTGGTGGAGTCCTCAAAGTTTTGGAGGATGGTACATATGTCTGACATCCATGTCCACTCCTGAGGTCTTATGTGTGGAGTCTGAACTGAATACCGACGGCCTTGTTGATGCTGGTACTCAAAAACTGCCTCTTCTGCTCACAAATCCTTCCCAACATCTGAAGTGTAGAGTTCCAATGCGTGGGGACATCACACACTGGTCTGCGAGCCGGAAGCTGCAATCGCTGCTGAAACACGGCAAGGACTGCGGAAGCTATAGCTGACTTTCTAAAATGGGCACACAGGCGGCGTACTTTAACAAGCAGATCCCACAGCTCCGGGTAGGATTTGAGAAACTGCTGAACCACGAGGTTAAGCACTTGGGCCAGGCATGGTATGGGTGTGAGCTCGCCTCTCTTCATAGCTGCCGCCAGGTTCCGGCCATTGTCACACATGACCATGCCTGGCTGTAGGTTCAGTGGTGTGAGCCACAGATCTGCCTGCTCTTTCAAAGCTGTCCACAACTCTTCAGCATTGTGCAGATTGTCACCTAAGCATATTAGCTTCAGCACAGCCTCTTGCCGCTTGGCTGAGGCAGTGCTGCAGTGCTTCCAGCTTGTGACTGATGTGATCATTTCGGAGATGGAGGCTAAAGAGGAGGAAGAGGCTGAGGAGGATGAGGTGCATGAGCTGTAGACCATGGGGGAAACCCTGATTAACCTAAGGCCCGCAATCCTTGGCGTCGGGAGGACGTGTTCCATCCCAAGGTACGACTTGGTCCCGGTTTCCACTATGTGAACCCAGTGTGCCATCAGTGAGATGTACCGTCCCTGCCCACAAGCATTTGTCCACATGTCCGTGGTTAGGTGGACTTTCCTGGTAACTGCGTTGTTGAGGGCACGGCTAAAGTTTTGGGACATGTGCTTGTGTAATGTGGGGACGGCACACTGGGAGAAATAGTGGCGGCTGGGGACCGAGTACCGAGGGACGGCCGCCGCCATCAGGTTGCGGAATCCTTCAGTCTACACGAGCCTAAAAGGCAACAATTTGAGCGCAAGCATTCGTGAACTGTGAGAATTTAGAAGTGTGGCCTGTGGGGCGTTGGCTGCATATTTGCGCTTGAGTTCCAAGGACTGGGGTATGGACAACTGAATGCTGCGCTGGGACAAGGACATGGATGTGCTTCCTGATGCTGCTACTTGAGAGTGTGCAACGACAGGTGCAGGGCAGGAGGCATCTTCGCATGCACCAGGGACAATGGATTGGCTTGCATGCACAACAGCGGTAGAAGCAATGGTGTCACCCGCAGACACTGTTCCTGGACCCTGGGGTTCAGCCCACAAAGTCGGGTGGTTTGCTGCCATGTGCCTGATCATGCTGGTGGTGGTCAGGCTGGTCGTTTTGCCACCCCGGGTGATGCTGGCCTGGCAGGTGGTGCAAATTGCCTTTTTGTGGTTATCGGCAGAGTCTTTAAAAAACAACCAGACTCGGGAAGACCTAACAGTTGTACTGGCAACTTACTTTGTGTTGGTGTTACGGGGAACGGTTGCCTGCCTTCTGTCTATGGCCACCACACTGCTTCTTCCTGCCTGTTGGGGTGCTCTGCCTCCCTCCCCCTGTGTTCTGCTGTCCTCGCTCTGCATGTCCTCCTGGCAGGTTGGGTCAGTTACTATATCATCCACCACCTCGTCTTCCACTTCCGCACCCTGGTCTTCCTCCTGACTTTCTGGCAATTGTGTCTCATCATCATCCACCTCTTGTGACACTTTCCCACCGTCGCCTTCGTGTGACCGTGGCTGCTCAAATATTTGGTCATCGCTACACGCAATCTCCTCTTGCCCTGCTTCAAGTGTACCGGGCGAGAGGCCCAAATCTATAAATGGAAAAGTGAACAGCTCTTCAGAATGTCCAAGTGTGGGATCAGTTGTCTCTGGGTACTCGGCAGGAAGGAGGTAGGAGGATTAGGGTGAGGAATATGAGGTCTAGACTCACGGCTGCTGAGACTTGACTGTGTGGAGGACAGGGTGGAGGTGGTGTTGGTTAAGTGACTGAAAGCACTATCCGCTATCCAATCAACAACCTTTTAACACTGCTCTGGGTTTAATAGTAGTGTGCTGCGGTCCCCTAGAAACTGGGACAGGAAGGTCAGGCGAGAAGATGTGGGTGTTTGTTGTGGCACAATTTCGGCTTGCCCCCGTCCTTGTCCTCGGCCTCTGCATGCACCATTACCATCATGTCCAGTTCCCCATCCCTTGCCACGTGCCTTGCCCATTTCAAATAGAGGACAGTATCTTCCACGCTCACCCCAAATGACTGAGCTTGGAGAGAACTTACTGTATATGTGATCCGTGTGATGGAGAAAACAGAGTTTTAAATACCTGGCCTGTAGGTAAGTAGTTCGAACAGCAAACTGCGGTGAATTGCTTCACTGACACACTAAAGGAAATTTTTAATGGAGGCCAGAAATGGCAGTATTTTCTGACAATGTATATGTGATCCGTGTGATGGAGAAAACTGAGTTTTAGATACCTGGCCTGTAGGTAAGTAGTTTGAACAGTAAACTAGGGATGAGCGAGTAGTGAAATAATCAGACTCGCTATACTTGTAACTAGTAGGTCCCAATGCTCGGGTACTCATTGTAAGTCAATGGGAAAAGCGAGTAAGCTGAGTAATTGTCTTCTGGAGCCTATAAAGTGGTCTGGGGGCTGAGGAAAAGGCTGAAATGGGTGCATGATTGTTTAAAAGCTGGCGGTAAAAACCCGCCGGCTTTTAAACAATCACTCAGCCCCATACCAGCTTCCCCGCAGCCTTCCATCCCGACCCTCCGCTCCCCCCGCTGCCTCCCTTCCCGGTCCTAAGTTAGGATCAGGCGGGGAGCGCAGCACCAGGGAGCGGGGAGCGAACGACCCTTGGCGGGGAAGCCGGCAGTGAAAAGACTTCACCGCCGCTTTCTCATTCTGTGCTGCGCTCCCCGCTCCCTGGTGCTTCGCTCCCTGCCCAGTCCTTACTTAGGATCGGAATGGGAGGCGGCGGGGGAGCGGGGAGTGTACATCAGGAAGTGGGAAGCGCAGCACCGAACGGGAAAGCAGGCGGTGAAGTCTTTTCACTGCCGGCTTTCCCTCCGGTTATTTCAAATGAACAGCTGAGGTATCAGCTGATGCTGATCAGCTGTTCATTTGAAGTAGCCACGGTGCCCTCAGAGGGTCCATGTGAGTTCATGCTTGATTGTATGACCTCACATCAACTCTCCCACGGCCGCACAGCTCAGCTACACCTCTGGTAGAGAATCTCTACCAGAGATGTAGCTGAGCTAAAGAAGAAGTCTCCATTGGACTACGTCGGATGGAAGAAAATTTTTGGAATAAAGATGGAGTCTCTAATTTTTTTTTGTTGTTTTATTTCTATTGAAAAATGTATTTCCCTGTGTTGTGTTTTTTTTAATATTTCACTTAGAAATTCATGGCGGTCATGTCTAATATTGGCGTGACCCCATGAATTTCCGTCTTAGGGCCAGCTGATAATACAAAGCTGGCCCTAACCCCTTTATTACCCAGTGAGCCACCGCACCAGGGCATTGGAGGAGTTGGGTACAGTGCCAGAAAATGGCACTTCTATGAACGTGCTATTTTCTGGGGTGGCTGCGGACTGCAATTTGCAGAGGTGGGGGGGGCAGAAAGCTTGGGTCTCCCTGCGCTGTAGATTCCAGCCCCCAGCTGCTTAGTTGTACCAGGCTGGACACAAAAATACGGCGAAGTCCCACGTCAATTTTTTTTTAATTATTTCATGAAATTCTTGAAATATAATTAAAAAAAGGGCTTCCCTGTATTTTTGTTTCCAGCCAAATACAAATAGGCAGCTGGGGGTTGGAGGCAGTACGTTCCTGTATGCTGTACCTGGCATACAAAAATATGGCGAAGCCCACGTCGAAATTTTTGGGAAAAATTAATTTTAAAAAAACACATTTAGGGACTGCATCTCTAGAGGTGTAGCTGAGCTGTGCCGCCGTAGGAAAGTTGATGTGAGTTCATGCAGTCAAGCATGAACTCACATGAACCCTCTGAGGACACCGCGGCTACTTCAAATGAACAGCTGATCAGCATCAGCTGATCAGCTGTTCATTTAAAATAACCATCAGGAAAGCTGGCAGTTAAAAGATTTCACCGCCGGCTTTCCCGTTCGGTGCTGCGCTCCCCACTCCCTGATGTACACTCCCCGCTCCCCCGCCGCTTCCCATCCCGATCCTAAGTTAGGACCGGGCGGGGAGCGAAGCACCAGGGAGCAGGGAGCGTACATCAGGGAGCTGGGAGCGCAGCACAGAACGGGAAAGCCGGCGGTGAAGTCTTTTCACTGCCAGCTTCCCTGCCCGGGTCCTTCGCTCCCTGCTCCCTGGTGCTGCGCTCCCCACCTGGTCCTAACTTAGGATCGGGATGGGAGGCGGCAGGGGGAGTGGAGGATCGGGATGGGAGGCTGCGGGAGGAGCGGACGATCCAGATGGGAGGCTGCGGGGAAGCCAGTATGGGGCTGAGTGATTGTTTAAAAGCCGGCGGCTTTTTACTTCCGGCTTTTAAACAATCATGCACCCATTTCAGCCTTTTCCTCAGCCCCCAGACCGCTTTATAGGCTCCAGCAGACAAGGCTTACTCGCATTTTCCATTGACTTACATTGTACTCATTACTCCTAGCGAGTAATCACAAGTAAACTCTGGGAGTAACGAGTAGCCTGAGTACAGTACTATTCGGCGAGTACCGAATAGTAACGAGTATACTCGCTCATCCCTACATCAAACTGCTGTGAATTGCTTCACCGACACATTAAAGGACATTTTTAATGGAGGCCAGAAATGGCAGTATTTTCTGACAATGTATATGTGATCCGTTTGACGGACAAAGCACAGTTTTAAATAGCTGGATTCCTAGCGCTCTAATATGGAAAGGATCTGGCTGTATTCTGCAGGGCCAACAAGCAAATGGCGCAGAAAAAACTGTGTTCTCTGGATTGCTTTTTAAGCAAATAATGAGGAATAAGATCCAAAGAAAAGTATTCCTGGCCCCTGAGACCTGGGCCTTTGTATAGAAATATCTAACAGCAGCAGAAGGCAGAATTGGAATGGAGCCTCTTGTGCTATATGCACTGCGGTCTGCTATATATACTGCCTGCCTATACACCCTGCCTGCCTGATATCTCTGCAAATGGATTAGTCCCTAGAAGTACTGTTTGTTAAGATGGATATGTGTAATGTACAGTTTTTCTCCCTACACTACCTAATACACAAGCAAATCTGTCCCTGACTCAGCAGCACCTCTCTCAAAACAAGCAAATGGCGCAGAAAACGGTGTTCTCTGGATTGCTTTTTAAGCAAATAATGAGGATTAAGATAAAAAAAAAAGTATTCCTGGCCCGTGAGACCTGGGCCTTTGTATAGAAATATCTAACAGCAGCAGAAGGCAGAATTGAAATGGAGCCTCTTGTGCTATATGCACTGCAGTCTGCTATATACACTGCCTGCCTCTACACCCTGCCTGCCTGATATCTCTGCAGATGGATTAGTCCTCAGAAGGACTGTTTGTTAAGATGAATATGTGTAATGTATGGTTTTTCTCCCTACACTACCTAATACACAATCAAATCTCTTACTAACGTAGCAGCAGCTCTCCCTACACTGTCTGATCCGGAGTGACTGTGATGAGCACGGCGGCACCAGGTCTGATATAGACCTGATGACGCTGTGCCGCCAGCCAATCACTGTAATGCCCACAACCAACATGGCTACGGCATTACAGTGCATGGCAGGCAATCCCTGCATGTTCATTGGCTCTCTAAAGAGCGGCAAACATGCAGGGAGGGGACCCGAGTTCCCGCCCGAGCAACCCGGAAATACTCGGCGAGCGGCGACCATCTCGAGCAGTGAGATGCACGTGCGAACACCGGACAGTAGCGAGCATGCTTGCTCATCACTAGTGATAATGTATTTTTAAAATATTTTTTAATTTTACTACAAATCTATATATGGAAATATAGATTTTATCAGAGATGACAATGATATAAGCAGCATATGTTTCATAGCCGTCTGACTAGCAATGTTTACTCCTATTACCGTATTTTTTGGACTATAAGACGCACTTTTTTCCTCCAAAATTTTGGAGGAAAGTGAGGGGTGCGTCTTATAGTCCGAATACTATATTATTGCATGGCCGCATGGTGGTGGGTGTGGGGGAGCTGCAGCAGGGGATCAGCGGGGCACATTAGGCAGCAGCCGCCTGCTGCTGCCTAGCTGTGCCCGCTACTAAAGAAAATGAATATTCCCTGCTCCCTACGCCCATGGACGTGGAGAGCAATGAATATTCATTTCTCTTAATAGCCGCCACACTGTAGCCGCAGCACGGCTCCTGCTGCGCTCTGCGGTCAGTGTGCCCGCTATTAAAGCTCATGAATATTCGCTACAACCCACTCCCATGGGTTGTAGTGAATATCCATGGTCTTTAATAGCGGGCACACAGACTGCAGAGTGCAGTAGGAGCCACGTTGCGGTACCAGTGTGCCGGCTATTGAACAGACTGAATGGTCACTGCTCCCCACGCACAGAGTCCCGGCGTAGGGAGCAGTGACTATTCCAGCACAGCGTTTCGCACTGTGTGAGGGCGCATGGCAGGGACACCATGCATGCCCTGCCATGTGCAACTCACACAGCGAGAGTGTCGGCAGCAGAGTGGGACAGCGATGGAGGAAAGAGGAGGTGAGTATTTTTTTTTGTACGCAGCGTGATGGGAGCTCAGAGGGTGCCATACATACCAGGATGGGGGCTCAGAAGGTGCCATACATACAAGGATGGGGGCTCAGTGGATGCCATACTTTCCAAGATGGGGCTCAGAGGGGTGCCATGCATACCAGGATGGGGGCTCAGAAGGTGCCATACATACCAGGATGGGAGCTCAGAAGGTGACATACATACCAGGATGGGGGCTCAGAAGGTGCCATACATACCAGGATGGGGGCTCAGAAGGTGCCATACATACCAGGATGGGGGCTCAGAAGGTGCCATACATACCAGGATGGGGGCTCATAGGGTGCCGTACATACCAGGATGGCGGCTCAGAGGGTGCTATGCATACCAGGATGGGGTCTCAGAGGGTGCTATGCATACCAGGATGGGGGCTCAAGGAGTGCCATGCATACCAGGATGGGGGCTCAGAGGGGTGCCATGCATACCAGGATGGGGGCTCAGATGGTGCCATGCATACCAAGATGCGGGCTCAGAGGGTGCCATGCATACGAGGATGGGGGCTCAGAGGGTGCCATGCATACCAGGATGGGGTCTCAAGGGGTGCCATGCATACCAGGATGGAGGCTCAGAGGGTGCCATGTATATCAGGATGGGGGATAAAGGGGTGCCATGCATACCAAGATGGGGTATAAAGGGGTGCCATGCATACCAGGATGGGCGATAAAGGGGTGCCATGCATACCAAGATGGGGGATAAAGGGGTGCCATGCATACCAGGATGGGGGATAAAGGGGTGCCATGCATTCCAGGATGGGAAGGGGGCCACTTATACCAGGAAGGAGGGGCCATACATACCAGGATGGAGGATATTAACAGAATTGGGGGACATTACACCAAAACCAGTGTCAGCAGCAGACCCCCCTCCCCCATCACAGGGCATCATGACCACATTTTTTGATTATTTTTTTTCCCTATTTTCCTCCTTTAAAACCTAGGTGCGTCTTATGGTCCGGTGCGTCTTATAGTCCGAAAAATACGGTACTAAGTACATTGTATACAACCTGTGGCTCTTTTCTGTTACATGAAGCCTCCTGCATTTCATCCATTTTTATTTGTAATCATCAATAGCTTTTAAACACTTCCACAGCAAATTCAGGAAAAGCTGTTTTTCTTTCACAGAATTGAATATGGAGGAGTATCCAGAAATAATTCAGCTTGTACCACTGCAATCACCAATGAAAAAACAATTTTCAAACTTATTTTATTATTTAACTTCTTCCCACCGTGATCATTTTTAGAATTTTTTTTGCTTTTGGTCTTTGATCCCTTTCTTCCAATATTTTTCATATTTCCATTGACATATCCTAAAAAGGGCTTGTTTTTTGCAGTTTTGAATTCCATAATTTAATTATATAACATACTGCCTGTACATTGAGACAAAATTTGCATTTAATTTTTTTTAAAAATTAAGGGAACATCTACTATACACATTACAGTACAATCCCAAGTTAGTGAAACTACAGGGATATCAATCTGTTTAGAAGGCATATGTGATTGTGAATTAATTTCACTTTCTTTGGTGCAAATGAAAATGGCAACATTTGCACTGGAGAGGCGACAACCTCCAAAAAGGGAATGTTTTGCAGATGGTGGTCATAGACATTTACTCTCCCCTTTTTGATCTTGACTGACAGCAGTTTCAAGGAGCATGGAGCAAAAACTGGCACGTGTACCCACCAGCAGGACCAATATCTGCTTGTTTGTTGAAGAAAAAGCAAGATCAGCATTGCGAAAGTCATACAAAATGACCTCCAATGGGCTGCTGGTACTTGGACCTGTTCTCACTGCCCCACATTGTGCCACTCAGTTGGCAATCACCAGAGAGGACCAGATTTGGTTGCTACATTGATTCCAATATTGTTATTTTGATTTTCAGGGCGATTTGGAATGCAAAATTTTGTTTTCAACAAATGACACAATTTATGTTAGTAAAGATTTTCAATTTGAATCTTTCATTCATTGAGATCTGAAGTATGATTTAGGTGTTCTCATATTTTTTTTGAGCAGTGTAGCTTTCTTATGTTTTATTGCTTTAAAAAAAAAATCGATAACATTTTAGCTTTTGTTGCTAAATCATGAGACCTATTGCTATTTTATTTTGATATGATATGAAAAACGGGTGGTCACTTACTGTAGATTGACCACTGCACATAAAGGACCTGCCATGGCCATGTATTGAACTCCTGAGTCTGCGCCATACATGCACCCCTGACTGGGGTGGATTAAGAGTAGCAAGGGCCCCGGGCAGTTTAGAAGGCGTGGGCCCCCCCCCCCCGACACACCTGATTTATCACGTGACATGTCACATGATCCCCTGTGATAGATCATGTGATAGTTCACGGGAAATTAATTTGGCACAATATTAATTGTGCTGCCTCATCTGAGAGCAGCACAATAATAATAATAATAATAATAATAATAATTTTTATTTATATAGCGCCAACATATTCCGCAGCACTTTACAATTAAGCGGGGACATGTACAAACAATAAATTCAATAAAGGTGAGACACTTTAACAGTAACATCGGGAGTGAGGCCCCTGCTCGCAAGCTTACATTCTACAAGGAAATGGGGGGACACAATAGGTGGAAAGTGCTTGTTATATCAGGTCAGGCAATTATAATAAGTCGGGATTGTCATATAAAGCTGTATGATCTGGTCATCAGCCTGTATGTTTAAGTGCAGTACTCAATTACCGGGTGCAGTTATGTGCATGGAGGGTATAGAGAAGGATCAACAGTGGGGGGCGGATTCTGAATAGTATTTAGGAGGGAACAGGGGAAAGTTAGTTTACTGGGTATTTGAGGTGGTAGGCTTGTATAAAGAGATGGGTTTTTAAAGCGCGCTTGAAGACATCAGGGCTAAGCATCAATCGGATAGTCTGGGGTAGAGCATTCCAGAGAACTGGCGCAGCACGAGAGAAGGCTTGGAGACGGAGGTGCAAGGTTCGGATTATGGGGGATGTTAGTCTTAGGCCATTTGTGGAACGGAGGGCACGGGTAGGATGATAGACTGAGATGAGAGAGGAGATATAAGGTGGTGCAGAACTGTGGAGAGCTTTGTGGGTGAGAGCAATGAGTTTATATTGGACCCTGTAGCGAATGGGTAACCAGTGTAATGACTGGCACAAGGTGGAGGCATCGGTGAAACGGCTGGACAGAAATACCACCCTGGCTGCCGCATTCAGGACAGATTGGAGAGGGGAAATTTTGGTAAGAGGGAGACCGATCAGGAGAGAGTTGCAGTAGTCCAGGCGAGAGTGAATAAGAGCAACAGTAAGAGTTTTAGCAGTTTCAAAAGTGAGAAAAGGTTGGATTCTGGAGATGTTTTTAAGATGCAGGTGACAAGAGCGAGTGAGTGATCGGATATAGGGAGTAAAGGAAAGGTTGGTGTCGAATATGACCCCAAGGCAGCGGGCGTGCTGCATGGGAGTTATGGTTGAACCCTCCAAGGTAATTTCGATGTTAGGTAGAGTTAGGTTAGTAGAGGGGGGAAACACAAGAAGTTCAGTTTTGGAGAGGTTCAGTTTAAGATAGAGGGAGGACATGATGCTGGACACAGCAGACAAATAATCCTTGGTTTTTTGTATTATAGTAGGGGTGATGTCAGAGGAAGAAGTGTATAATTGGGTGTCGTCAGCATAGAGATGATACTGGAACCCAAATCTGCTGATTGTTTGTCCAATAGGGGTAGTGTATAGAGAGAAGAGGAGGGGCCTAGGACTGAGCCCTGCAGAACCCCGATAGAAAGGGGACGAGGAGAGGAAGGGGAGCCAGCAAAAGATACAGTGAAAGAGTGGTCAGAGAGGTAGGAGGAGAACCAGGAGAGAACAGTGTCCTTGAGGCCTATAGGGCGGAGCATAGTGAGGAGGAGCTGGTGATCCACAGTGTCAAATGCTGCAGAGAGATCCAGGAGAATCAGCAAGGAGTAGTGACCTTTGGATTTGGCTGTTAGTAGATCATTAGAGACTTTGGTGAGGGCAGTTTCAGTGGAGTGTAAGGAGCGGAAACCAGATTGTAGAGGGTCCAGGAGAGAGTTATCCGAGAGATAGCGGATTAGATGGGAGTGGACCAAGCGTTCCAGGAGTTTAGAGATGAAAGGTAGGTTAGAGATGGGTCTGTAGTTAGCAGTGCAGTTTTGGTCCATGGATGGCTTCTTAAGTAAAGGGGTTATGATGGCATGTTTAAATGAGGAGGGAAAGATACCTGAAGAAAGAGAGAGGTTAAATATTTTAGTCAGGTGAGTGGTGACCACCGGTGAGAGGGACTGCAGGAGATGTGAAGGAATGGGGTCACTGTTGCAGGTTGTAGGCCGAGAAGAGGCGAGGAGCTGGGTAACTTCTTCTTCTGTAACAGGCTCAAAGATGGCGAGTGAGCTTGAAGTGCGGCAGGGAAGGGGATCCGGGCACTGAGGAGATTGGGCTGAGATGTCCAGATGGATGTGGTTGATTTTTTCTAGGAAATAAGTGGCAGATCCTCGCCGCTGAGGTTGGTGGTGGGGGCTTGTGCTTTAGGTCTCAGGAGGGAGTTTAAGGTTTCGAAAAGTCGTTTTGGATTGTTGGACAATGAAGTGATGAGGGTGGTGAAGTAGGATTGTTTGGCCAGATGAAGGGCAGAATTATAGCTTTTGAGCATGAATTTATAGTGGATGAAATCCTCTGCTAAAAGAGATTTTCTCCACTGACGCTCAGCACACCTTAAGCAACGCTGAAAAAAACGTGTTGGGGCAGATACCCTGATTCCAGTGATGTGTCACTTTTTCAGCTGCTTGTTGTCATTTTGAGAAAATCACCGTTTTATCTGCTACAGATCTAGCAGCTCTCTGAATGCAGCGCTCTGTATAGCCCTACCCACACCACTGATTGGCAGCTTTCTGCCCATGCTCAGTGTACACAGAAATCTAGTGATCAGTGATGGGGGTGGGGTCCTACAGAACTTGCTAGTCATCTAGTGATAATTACCTTCTGACAAATCAATGATTTTATCAAAACAACACTAAGCAGCCCAGTAAGTGACACATTACTGGAATCAGTGCCTCTAACCCTACATTATGCTGCTCTCAGATTAGGTGGCAAAAACCTGATGACAGATTCCCTTTAAAGGAGCTGTAAAGACAAAAAAGTTTGTATTAAAAAAATACAAGCCATTTGTGAAATTAACTTTTTTTCATTGTTAATTCACATTAGACTGTATCTTCAACACTTGTGTCAGCAGGTCTTATTACAGACTCTGAATAGGGCAGCTCTCTCCCTCTCCCTCA